>NC_132883.1:13723346-14023596 GCF_030463535.1 Salminus brasiliensis
AACTTTTAAAACATTTGAGTCTTGTTCCGTGCTTATAGACTAGATCAGAAGCATTTGAATTAAGCATGAAACCTGAACCAAGAAACATGAAATAACTAAAAAAGGTGAAGGCCTTTGGGTGGTGATTGTGATGTTGCTGAATGAGTAAGCTGGTCTTTTTCAGTGGTAGTTGAATTCAGAGCATTTACGTTTTTGCCTTGAAGAGAAAAAAAATGTTTCATGTTGTTCCTTGCTAAAACTTTGCTGTGCTGATGTCATTTTTCATACACTGATTAGCCATATAGTGATAACACTGTATAGGTTCCCCTTATGCTGTCAAAATAGCTCTGACCCAGTGAGCTAGGGACTCTACGGGACCTCTGAAAGTGTCCTGTGGTATCTGCTACCAAGACATTAGTATTAGTCTTGTCCAGAGAGGCTAACCTTTGCTGCCCCACATGCATAATTAAGCCTTGGGTTCCCATGACGCCTGCTCACCAGTTGTGCTTTCTTGCGCTACTTTTAGTAGGTACTAACCACTGCATACACCCCACATAACCTATACTGTTTGAGTATTTTATTGCCTAGGTTTCACTATTTGGCCCTTGTCAAAGCTTGCCCATTTGTTTTATATTATCCTATAAAGTATTTTGAACTTTGCAGATGCAGTTAGCTTGAAAGTTTGCAGTGGACTGTACATGACTGGGTACATTTGGACCACAGGCCAGCTACTGTTATTACTACTACTGCGATCATCCATTTGTGGTAATATATTTATAGCATTACTTGGTATTACTTGGTCCGCTTCTTTAACCTGGCACATCATCAGTTTACTTTTGCCAGTAATGCTCAGGGTTTGTGTCCTCACATGCTGTCCTTAAATGGTAAATTGTTCATGCTTGCCATTAAGCAGTATGAGGTCCTCGGCATAAAAGACAAACCCCTCTTTCATTTGTGAATCATCCACAAAATTATTATATATTTATTTTACTAAAACCAAACACTCAATTGTCAAAACAACCAACACATTTTGCATTGCTAGCCATGTTGTCATTTTTGTGCAGAAGTGGCCAAGCACAAAAACAGGGAATGCTTTTGCTGCTTCACTGTAGATGATTGGGTCTGCAGTGGGCTGGGTGCAGGTACATGTGTAAAAAGTGTTATTATTATAAACACCTCTTAAGTCTTTTAGTCCTTCCAGGTCTGCAAATAATATTGAGAAGCCCTTAGTATGTCGTCTTTGGCTGTAAGCGTGGGTCAGCAACCAGCCTTCAGTGTGACACTTCTCATTAAAACTACAGTGAAAAACAAGGCCAGGCAGTAATCTCCTACAAAGCCAATAAAGTCTGTGGAGTGTGGTTAGAGAGGGAGAGTGAGGGAGAGTCTCACCTTCAGAGGATTTACCTATGGTCTATCTTTTTTTTTGTTCTGTTAAGTGTTTGTTTTTTGTTTTTACCCCCAAAGCAGTGTTTCTAATCACTAACATGTGCAGTGCTGGGTTGCTTACCAAATAACCCACTACCTTTAACATTTCATTTGAGCTAACATTTCTGAGTTTCTTCAACATGAATAAATGAAAGCGAGAAGGTTAATCACACTCTTTCTTCCAAGCAATCTGATTAGTTGACGAGTGTTTGTTGGGAAAAGAGGACATCTCTCTGAACTTGAAAATGGTAAATCTTTACTACGTTAAGCAGTAGCAAGATACATGACTGTACCATCGGATTCAGTGGAGAAATAGAAGAATACAACATACATGTTTGAAAATGCCACATTCCTTCTAAACTCCTCCTGTGAAGGATGTGATGTCAGTATGAGTATACCACCTCAGTTCTAACTATGAAGAACTCAAATTGAGTCCTGTTGCCATGTCTAGAGCAGTTCCCTTTGTCTATGATGGTGCTGTGTAAAAGCAGGAGAATAACACTTGAGATTGTGTTATTGCAATCTGATGTACATAGCAGTGGTTAGAGCACTCTGTAAGCTGGGATATGCAAAGAGAAGAATTTCATTGTACTGCAAATGTATAAAGACAGTAAAGGTACTTAACTACAACCCCTACATTATTTGTTACGCTCCCTCTTGTATTGACAGCTGATTTATTTTTGTCCGCTATTATGACTTTATCTTATATTTTAAATTAATTATGTTACCCTTTTTTTTTTACATACTTTCATTAAAAACAAAACAAAAAACAATGTAGTTATAGATTTTTTTGTAGTCTCTAAAAATTAGCCATCACAGGTTTGCTGGTGTACTTTATCCTTATCAGTTTATTCACAAAGTAATTAAAAGTAATGCAACCAATTGGCTTGTTAAAATGTTAAATGGTTTTGCACTGATGTATTTTTGCTGAAACGCACACCCTTAGCTGTGCCTTCTCACCACTGACTGTTTCTGGCTCTTTGTTGGGATATCATTTACCAGATTGTGGGACATGCCAGATTCAGTGAATTTGAGGGTTAGCTGGAAGCAGAGCTGGCACCCAAAATCCCACAACTGCTTCTGAATAATTAATAATGGCTGTCAGATGCGTAGTACATGGTTAATAAGGGGAGTTAAAGGTATGTGTGCGAGACAGCAGCAGGGGTCCTGTGTCTGTAGACAATAGTGCCGCTGCCAGCTGTGGGGGCAGATGGACACAACCTCCATATTCATGAAGAGCGTGTACTAAAAGGATGTGTGTGCGGAGCTACCAGAAGAGAAATGCCCATTACTGCGGGCATGCTGGTGCACCGCTCACTGGCAAGTCTGCGGAGAATACATGTGCTCGGAGGTGTTTTCTGACTGTATTTGTTAACGGTTGTGGTAACAAAGAAAGGTCACAGAGTGAGAGTGTGAGGTTGTGTTGCTCTGCTGATCTTGTGCACTCTTTTTTTTTTTTTTGCCCATACAGATATATATAAAAACACTGATTTTGATATAACATTATTGGTCAGCAACAATTAATTACTTCCAGTTGCTTAATATGGTTGATTTACCGAATGGAAGTTCAGAAGGAGTTTTTAAAGGCTGCATAGTTCAACATTTCCGATAATTAAAAATCTTTGTAAATATAATTGTATGTGGTGTGGAATTTAGTCCAATTTAATCATTCTGAATTGCTTAATGATTGGCTGTTGACTGAATCCACAGAAGGAAGTAACATGGTGCTACATTTGACATGGAATAGCAGCAAAGGCAATAAATAGACAGTACACTAACTACATTTTTGCACAATATACAATAACGATACTACTATTAAGCATAAGACAGTAAAGACTAGACAGTGTACAGGATCCATAGCAATTACTGTATGTGTGTATCATTGTCAGTGCACTGATAATTATTAGTAGTCCTTAACAGCATAACTACCAGCCCTGTCAGACTGAGGCCACGTACACTAAGAAAATTACAGTCCTACGCTTCCTTTTTTCCCCTCTTTGTTCTGCATGTGTATCCCTCTCCTTTCTGTAGTCCTCTTTTCACTCTGTTAATAGACAGACCTTAAAGCTTTGGTCACTGCAGTGAGGAATGGTTTGCATATCAAAAGTGCACACGTGAGGAGGCACTGTTGTTTTTCTACAGTCTCAGAAAAGCCTTTTAGTCACACAGGGGAAGAAAAGCAGGATGGTGGAAGTTCTTTTTAATGGGAGCTTATGTGTCTTTGAGGATGTGGAGATGTTTATGTAAGAGTGCCACATGCTATAAATCATTGTGACTATTTACTGCCAAATTCCAGGGGTGTAATCAGCACAAACAATGTAAACATTTCATTTACATTTGGCTTTTTTATTTAAGAAGACATAGGTCAATGTCAGGCTATTTGAAGCCAGGTTGGCTGTGAAGCTGGTTAAAGTTAGATCGTAAGACCGTGTTATCATGTTTATTATCTACTACAGATCGTCTCCCTGGTAGTTCAGAAAAAGGCCAGTACACCAGATCAGCACTCCGTCCAGGAAATGAAAGTTCAGGAGGCCAGAAGACATTTACACATGCCTAAATATAGTGTTTATAGTGGCTAAGATAGAATGGTGAAAAAATGCTTGACTGTGGTTGTCAGGCCAGCTTTCGCAGCTTTAATAAGAGAATAGGACTTGCTGGCTTGGCGACCCAGTGTGTTTATATACACACACACACACACACACACACACACACACACACACACACAGAGTGGTTAATAGCTAAGCGGAAGAGGTTCTTACTTAAGTTGTTTCCTGATTTCACTGCTGCTCAGTGACACACAAATACTGTCTACTTGTTGTGCTTCTTCACCAAGGCCTCATCCAGATCTGGTCTCTCAGACTGCAGTGTGCTCTTACAAGCCCTTCTAAATGGCACTATTTGTGCCTCTGTCCTCTCTACCTGTGCCAGCACGTTTCACTCTTTTCACTCTCATTTCCTTCAATACTTTGTTTGCTTCATTTCTTAATCCATTTCTACCATTCTAACTGCAACTGGCTGGAGCAAAGCAGAACTACCTTGTTTGGTATTTAAGTGCTACTTTTGAATTTAGTCTAGAGTTTGAAGGTTTACATTTCAGTGGTTGTAATAAAAAAGCCATATTGTAGGCAGTTATCATAATAACCAAGATTATTTTTGCCTAATGGACATTCTGTGTACATGAGTGGATTTTGTGCTTACACTGACCGAATGAAGTGAAAATTGCATGCTGTAACTGCAAAGACTGCTTTCTTCGTGTACTGCTGATGATGGTGTCAGTGTGGATGCTGCCACCTCAGCTCATGCTGGTTCACTCTGTGAACTCACAGTGACAGGGTGGTGGAGTTGGTCTATTGTTTATTTGAACCTGGAATCAATGTCTATGTCTATTTTTACCAGGTTAGCTTGTTCCCTGCTCATGTTGAGCATGATTCCTGATGTGAATTATACATTCAAAATGTAATGGCTTTTTATTATCTGAAATTAATTATGCTTTTTTAATTGGATCTCCATTGACCAGCATGCAGGATAATTAATAATAAGCAGAAATGTTATAACTCTACCTCCCTCGATCACCACCTCTACCTTTCTTTACTCAAAGTATCATCTATCTCAGAGCCTCATACTTACAGGTTTCACTTGGAAATGCATCACGGTATATTAGAAAAGATAAGATAATCCTTTATTAGTCCCACAGTGGGGAAATTCTCAGTGTCACAGCAGAAAGGGATAGCAAGACACTCAGTTACAAAAAATGTAGATAAATACATAATTTGCACTATATGAACATGCACTATAATTTCCAGGATTTTTGTATGGAACTGGTCAGTTTGCAATTTCAGCCACCATTGATCTAGTTCTGAAAGCAACTAGACACCAGTTCTGAAAGCAACATCATTTCAAAGTGAATCGGAGTGGAGAACAACCTGCTATCATGATGTGGCCTGAAAATCTTTCAACATAAGTGCACGTATGCAGCTGTAAAAATACCCTGTTTATATACAAAGAGTTTAGTTGCAAAATTAAAGGCCACATACCATAACATTGAAACCCAGAGGATGGTGTAGAATTTAAACATATGTTGAAATCGTTAAACGTACTGTTTACACTCTGCAATCCATACAGTCCTTATATGGAAATTAAGCTGCACACATGACATGTGCTAGATGAATTGTTTTTGTCACACAAAAAAAACAACACATTTACATGTAACTTCTATCCATATCAGTGGCCGTTCATTCTCTTTATATCAAGTTATCAAGTGTACTTCAGCCTGGACTACTTTTTAAAAGAGGCATAATTCTGAGCCAGTAAAACACATGTAATGTAGCGTACATTAAAAACAGATTGTATAATAATTTAATTAAAATTTTTAATATGTGCTCTTTAGCAATCCTGTATAACAATGTATATGTAACCAGGGTCTAAAAGTGACTGTACAGGGTCATACATTTCATTGGTAAGAGCAAGTGGCAGCATGGCTGTGTTGAGAGTAATGGGGATAGGAAGGGGTCTATTCTAATTGAATCACTAGATGGATTGTGTGACTAGTTTACCTTTCAGACAATGAAGTCAGCTAAAGTTGCCTTAAAAAAAATATGTAGAACCGCTCTATGTTCACCAACATCGCAGCTTGTTTCTCACAGGGAAATTATAAAGCTCCTACTGCCCCCTGTATGCCACAGGTGATATTTGGTACCATCAACTATGTTCGCCAACCAGCATTTTCACAAGCCTGTCTTTATCATTGATGTTCATTTAAGTTGGTAAACATGAAGTCATTAAAGATGCTTGCTCTGTTTGCTTCTGTGCAGGTACGACTCTGAGAAGGATAACTTCATTGACCTGATGGAGCTTAAGCTGATGATGGAGAAGCTAGAGGCTCCACAAACACACTTGGGCCTGAAGAACATGATCAGAGAGGTGGATGAGGACTTGGATGGCAAACTTAGTTTTAGAGAGGTAACGCAGAAGTAAAAACCTTTGGTAAATTGCTAAATTGTATAAATATATACACACACACACACACACACACACACACACACACACACACACACACACACACACAGTGATGAACAGCTGTGATATTGCTATACTAAAATATTGTGAGAATATTAAATCGTGTTATCACCGTCTTCTCTTTTCACTAGTTCCTCCTGATCTTCAGGAAGGCAGCAGCAGGGGAGCTGGCCGAAGACAGTGGGCTCCACGTCTTGGCACGTCTCTCTGAGATTGATGTGTCCACTGAAGGAGTGAAAGGAGCAAAGACCTTCTTTGAAGCCAAAGTAAGACATTGTTGAATGTTCTGTCTAAGTCAAACCTTTATCTTTGTTTATTAGCAGTTTAATTTTCAGTTGTTTGCACTTCTGACTAACACCTCTGAAAAGATAGCATGCAGAAGAGCTACAAGATTACAAACACTGCATTAAAATGCTCAAACTCCTAGGTCATTTTCCTAGATCATATTGATCATATATATGCTTTTTGTTGGTTTACAACTTCTGACTATAGACTATCTGATGACCTCTCTACAGTCAATGTAAGTCAGTCGACCACCATAGGACCTCTGATCAAATTTTATGTGAGTGGCATCAACATGGTAATGACATTGTGTTGTGCTGCTATCAGTGCATCACAGTGTTGCTGAGGATTTTAAACTGTGGACTCTTACTGGCCACTTTTTTGGACACATCTAGCCCTTTTTTACACATTATAGGGGTCCTGTTGGAGACTGTACCTCTTTTACCAAGGTTTTAGCTGTCATCTTCTAGGCAGTTTCTAGTCTGAGTTTTCAACTCTGTGATGACACAAGGAGTTTAGCATGCAGCACTGCTGTGCATGGTACACTAGGGCCAATACGGCACACCAATAAGCTACTACCATACTCCTGTGCTAAAAAAAAAAATACACCACCACTTTTCCATTGATGAATAAGGTAGAGAGCAGTTGATAAGGTGTGTTCAGATAAAATAAGCACTGACCCATGAGTTTCTCATGTTTCCATTATTCTGTACCCTTCCGCCTATGTTTTATGTAATATAATTTGGTAATATGAAATCACTGTCACAATAGATATAAAATATTTGTTCCTTTACTTGTAATAAAAGCTTATTACATTGACTTTCACTGAAACTTAAGATGCTTTTTGTTTTTTTCATCCTGTAATGTTGCCATTTTGTAGAAAGAAGATTTTTGCATTGCAAGAATGATATTTAATACAATATTTAATAAAGTCAGTTTGTTCAGCTAATTTATTAAATGTTTTTGTTCTGCCAGGTCCAGGCCATTAATGAATCAAACCGTTTTGAGGCGGAGATCCGTAATGAGCAAGAGGAGAAGAAACGGCAAGCTGAGCAGAAGAAACAGAGACAAGCAGCTTTCAAAGAGCTGCAGTCAGCCTTTAAATGACCACTTTCACTTCCCTTATAGAGCCCAGCTTAAACCGTCCCCCTCCTCATCCCCCCTGTCTGTCTGCCTGACTATGTTCATTTATCAAACAGGGCGCTCTTAGCAGAGATACTATGCAACGCTCAACGATCTGTTCACGGTTCACTTTCTGAGAGGGGGGGGTGTCACAGTATTGTCAGTTGCCGTGAATAGCGTATGGGGTGCCGAAATAACGTTAGTCCTTACTGATGCCGCCCTCTCATTGATTGCAGCCCCCTGCTACACTGGACTGGATGTGTTCTTGTTTCAATTTGTTTTTTTCTTTCTTTTTTTTTTGTCCCAGTTTTGCTTCACTTGGGTGTTAATTCTTACCATAGTTAACTAGTTAAATATTACCAGGAGGTATAAACTTTCTAAATTAATATTTTTAAAGTAGATTCAAATTTTAAATTGCATTGTTTTTTGTTTTTTTTAATTGTCAAATGATTTATATTGCTGCATCCAGTCCATTGTATTCCTATTGTGCACTGTATGCAACATAATACCTTATTTGCATTAAAGAATAGGTTCCATGGTATCCTTGCTAACTAGCTTAGCACAGCAAACGCCTTTTAGAAAGCAAACATTGTTAGAACATGCTGGGGCCTCAAAAAAGAGGGTGTTCTTTTTACACTGTGTTTGTGAGGGACAAGGAGTGTGTGCATGTGTGATGACTGTGGTTGTGGTGGGTGTTTTTTTTTCTGTTTTTGCATGGTCACTGTGATGTCTTGACAATCTTCCCCTTGAATGCATCTGAAAAAGATCAGGTAGGCTGTGTGTGACGAGTGTGTATCCTGTGCTTGCATACATGCAGAAAGCAAGTATTTATACTATGTAGGGATGCACTGATCATGAAATCAATCATCAAAGACAGGTTTCATGTATGTATGTACACAATGTCGTGTTACATGAACAGTTGTGTAGTAATTGGACGTCACGGGACCTGTTGAAATAGTTCCGCATAGTAGTCTAACATTACCTAAACACCTGTTCTTGGACTAAATACGGTCACTTCATGAAATATCAGTTAGAATGATCAAATCTAAACATCTGTCCTTGAGCTAATTTAAAAAGCTTTCAGAACTGGAACTACCCACCTCTAGATATGATTCCAGGACCTATGTGCATCCCTATTATAGTTAGCAATTCCATACTGCACTCATTGGGGTGGGTAATATGACACAAATGTAGGGCGATTTCACAATCCATCCTTCCAATCTCACCCAGGGGCAATTTAGGGGAGGAGATGGGAGGCAACCTTCATGGACACAGGGAGAACGCACCAAACTCCTCACAGACCGTAACTGCAACGGAAATTGAGCCTACAACCGCAGGCCCCTGCCGCTGTGTAGCACACACACTACCTGCAGCGCCAACCCTATTCCACAATACACATCAATTTCATTTTCATCTATAGTTTGAGAAGTCTGGACAGATGAGAAAATGTAAAAAATATACAATTAAAAACTACACCATTTTTATTTAGTGTTTTGTGTGCTGTGCTCTAACACCTTTCTAATAAAAATATTTAGTTAGGTCCACTAGTTTGGTTTGGTGTATTAACCATACCCACAACATGATCACAAACACCCGCTGTGTTACTTTTTCACAGTTTATCACAATAACAATACGTTATCCTCATATTACCCACCCCTAGTGCTCATTATTAATATGGCAGTGCAGTTGTTCCAACACCCAGTCTTGTGGCTTGGAGACGCTTTGTGATTCGCAGAGATCAGAATCTTCTGTCCTGCAGACTCCCACCGTGTTGGTGAATAAACAAATGCAGTTTTCTTTGGCAGTAACATCAGCAAGCATTTGATTTTTTTTAAACCCCTGTTCTAACTCTAGCTCTGTGCTGCTGGGGTAGCATACTCGGGCCATCCATCTGGATAGCTCTGCTGTTATGCTGCTGGCCATCTATGCTAAGTGCTTCCCCGTGTGTACGTGTGTGCGTGTGTGTTTTGTGTTTATGTGACTAACCAGTAACTGTGAGATGCTGATGGGGTGGGAGGGGTATAAGAAAGATGGGCATGCTCATGGGGTTTAAAACCCACCTCTTTCTGTTTCTGATGCTTCTGTTGTATCTTGTAAACGTGTTGTGGTTAAAGAAATCAGGTGCAGGCATGAAACTTGCAGTCTGCTCACCTCTCAGCAAAGCCCTTTAGACTATCACTCGCACACTGTAATACTGTGGCATGGTGAAGATTTAGTTGTGTTGCCTTCCACAGATTACATCCTTAACGACACACTTAAAAATAAAGGTGCTCCAAAGGGTTCTTTGAGCGATGCAATGGTGAGCCATTTTTGGTTCCATAAAGAAGAGGTGTGTATGTGAGGAACCTTTTAAAGGCTTAAAGAAGTGGATGTAAAGTGATATGTTCTTCACACTCACAGCTCTGTTACAAAAATGGTTCTTCTGTGGCAATGCTCAAAGAATAATATATAAGAGTGCATGTCTTGCTTTTCTCATGAGTCAAGACACAAAGCAGGTGATTCTACAGACTAAATTAATTCTTAATTCAGCAAATGCTTAATATGAGAAAACAGAGGGGCATGCTCACAATTTAGCTGTTTTTGAGCTTCCAGTTCAGTGATGTGGGAGCACACAGCAGTACTGGTAACTACGAAATGTATAAAGAATAGAATATTTTTTCATGGAATAAATTTAAGATGCTTTTAGTTTTGTATGGTGACTGGTCTTGTGAACAGAAAACGAGCTTATTTTCTTGAGACAGGACCCATCGTCCACAACAATCGGTTTCCCTTTAAGACAGTGGCTGTGGATATCAACTGTTCCTTACATTCAGAGTTGTATTCTGTGATAAATATTGGTGGATTTTTTTTATCATTTTGGAAACTGTTGTGGACTATTGCTATGCATTGTGTGTACTTGTATTCATAAAACCTGTCAAGTACGGTATGTTTAGCGTCACTGGCAACTTGTCTGATTGTGTTGTGAAAATGCAAACCGTAGATGCATGAATCTGTTTTGCAGTTCTGATCTGTCCATTCCTTTGCCATGTTTTTCCTTTTACTGTAACCAGATGTTGTGCAGATTCCCTGTGCTGTGGATATGGAGGGACAAACATTGGAGTTGTAGTGCTAATTGCCAAAATAATGGCCTACAAAACAATTCAAAACTGGTGACCATTTATTGTAAGCCTTGTATCGACGCTCTTGGGACAAAACCTTGTATCTCCAGCTGCTCTTTACATTGTGTGAACCTTTCATGATGAATGGACCAGTAGTCCAGAATTACTTGAAATAAAACCTTATTGCTTTAATTTTCATTGTAAGTTAAGAACGTTTTTCCTTCTCCTGGGAAGCTGTCTTTTTGGAGATAGGAGGTTTTGTCTGACAGTGATGATGCTGGTGGCTTTTAAGCAGAAATTCAAGCAGCTTTAAACTAAATGATGGATTTCAAGGAATATGTTGTTTAAGTGGTCATACTAGGTTTCACAGTGAAGCTCCCCCTGGTAACTGGACCACTGGAATATGTCCTGGTTAAGTTATAGCCCTCATTTCTAAAGGTGATTTAACTTAATTAGCACTTACTACAAGAAAGGGCCAGTGCTTTCTATATGCACCAATCAGTTTTCTAACTCCATCTTTGCAGGGGTTCATCATTGTTCCTTGAGCTGGTTCATATTTTTAAAATATATATTTTTGTGTTTTCTGTTGCAACATTGTGCCAAATGTTTTTAGTAAAAGTACAAATAATAGTCTGCTCAAAAAATCATTCAGTCATTTATGGTCTTAAGTCATGTCATGTCAGTCATGATCTGAAAACAGGAAGAGCACAGAACAGCTGTGTATGTGAGTTTTGTGAACCACAGTTACAGTTCATATCTGTTCATTCCAGTTCAGTCGTTTGGGACTTCCCATCAGTTCACATGGTTCTGTTTTTTGGTTCTTGAATCAGGTAAATATGGTCTGGCTGGGGTCGCAGCACACTGGTTAGGAAATGTGTGGCCTGTATGTTGGTGCTACACAGTTTAGAGTCTATGGAAATGTGCTGTGATCTTGAGCTCCTAGTCACTTAAAATGAACAACTCTGTGCAATGTAATTATGCAACAGAACGATGTGACATTTTTGCAGTTGTCGGAGAACTCCGTCGATAAGGCCAAAACTGTAAGGTCTTGAAAACCTTGCAAGCAATTATAAATAAGTAATTCACTGTTGTTTTGTTGGACATTTGTCCACTGATGCAATCTTCACATTTTCATTCCAAGGATTTGAAAAAATTATTTAATGGCATTGTGCCGTCTCTACCTGTATATTCTTGTCTGTGTCAGCTGGTGGTGTTGGTTTCATCCTTATGTAGGCTTATGATTATTAAATGGCTAATGAGTGTAGTTATTTTTTGTATGATTATGGCAATAAAAGCATTTAACGTTTAACTTCTCTGGTGTGTATCTTGTTTGGAATTGTGCTGCTGGACCCAGATGTGTTAAAAGGGCAATTATGAGTCTAATCAAGAGTTTTCTGGTTAAAATAGATCAGTTCAGGTCTGATTTATGGCAATGTCGTCCAAATTCTCATAGTATGTCAATTATGAGTGTGTAATGGGTTTTACACACAAAGCAGGTTTAATACTTTTATTTTAAAAAATACACAAATACACTTTACAACTGATGTTTCAAACAAGTTAAATGTTGCATAGCTTCTGATAACATTTGACTGTGAAAGAGTCAAGTCAAGTCAAGTGGGTTTTATTGTCATTTCAACTACATACAGAGTACACAGTGAAACGAAACAACGTTCCTCCAGGACCATGGTGCAACATTGACACAGTGCATACAGAACACAAGTGCAACACAAACAAACAAGTGCGGACAGACAACACAACACAGTACAGACAGAGAATAATAAATAATTTCCCGTAGTGTGCAAATTATGCAGTGTGAAAGAAAGAGAACCAGGGTGGAATAATTAGCTTAGTATCCCAGCACCTTATGTTCATCTTCTGAAACCGTCATAGTATTTAAACATGTGTGAGAATCTAAGCCGACCTGATATAGGTTTGTGTTTTATAGAATGAGATTACGGCTGCTGGCTGCTGTCTTATATGAGAGGAAAGGGTTGCAAACAAACAACAACCAGATCTTAGTACTTATGTTCTATAGACCATTTTCTATAGATTATGATTATTATTTGCTTATGTATGTAGTCTACTTTGTTTAAATATGGCAATAACAGCAGTTAACATCTATTGTGTTAATTGTGTAAACATTTGAAGCGAGTAGTGGAAATAAAATGTGGGCTTTTGAAAGGCTTATAGAACACAAAGATGTGGGGGTGCATGTGTGGGGGGTTAAAAGTTAAGAGTTTGGATTTGGGTTAGTACATGGTCTAGATGTGGTTATTTCTAATCAGAGCTGTCTTGTCAAAATAAAGGCAGTACCTTGTCTTCCAGTTAATTTATAGCATGTAACATATCAGTATCTGTGAGAGAAAGCAAAATATCAGCATCTGTAAAAGAAAGCATGGCGGTGCAGGACTTTTATTTTGGAAATGAAACTTGCCGCGCACAATACAGACCTGCTATAGGCTTTTATTTTGAAGAATGAGTTTACGGGAAAGGTCGCGGGCTTGTCGTCTTCATAATAGAGGAAAGACGCAAACAAACAACACCCGGGTTTAGGAGGGACAGGTCGGCTTTTGTTCTATATAGAACTGCAGAGTTTATGCTTTTAACTGCATACAGAATTTAAGAATCCGTCGAAATACAGCTACAGCCTCTGTGTTTACGTCGCTGGTCTTTTTAAAGGGCCGTAGTGTGAATCGGTGAGCAGCTAGCGAGCGCTAGCAGTAGCTAATTTTCCAGCATGAATGTCGACACTCCACAGCCTGTCACAAGCGGAGCGGCGACTAATTCATCAACATCGAGCAACAGCAGCAACTGCCTCCCAAATAGCAACTCTGCCGCCAATGTCAGCAGTATCCCCTCAGCGGGGAGCAGTAATGGTGAGTGGATTAGCTAGCTGGCTAACTGTATGTAAACAGTTCAGCTGAGGTGGCTAATTGCTAGTGCTAGCTAGAGTTAGCTAGCTAGCAATAATCTGGCTAGTGCTAGCTAATCTGCCTGCAGCGATGTGCTATCAGTGTGTCAGTGTGCACATCCTGTTGATAGACATGCTTTTTCTGTCAAATAAAATACATCTTGGATTGTATTGTTTCCATTTTAGTGCTAATAAAGCTAGTCTAACTTGCCCCCAGTTCAGTTAGTGCCACCTTAGGGGTTGGCTCGCTAGCTATCAAGTTGCATTCACTTTTTTAAGGTGTGTTCATGCTGTACTGTATCGCACACATTAATGTCCAGTATTATGTTTGACATGTGGCTTAACGTAAGTAGCTAATGCTTCATTTTGCATGAAATTATAAAAATAAAACCTTCAGTCCTCATGACCTCTCCTTTAGTCATTAGTAGTAGCTTCAATACACACACTATAGTATACTGTATGTCCAGAAACGACCAAAAGTGTCCAAATCCCCTTTTCAAATATTAATAAGTTCAGCTTGTTTAAGGTTCTCTGATTTGACACGTGAGTTCAGTTGCGCAACACACTGAGCTGGAGTGGTGTCTATGATCCTGAACTGATCATCCAGAAGCATGACTCTGTGATTCAGCATCTTTTAGTGGAATTCCCTCAAATCCTCACTGCAATATTCCTTGTCTACTGTATAGCTTTTCCAAGTGAGTGAGGCCGTTACTGGAGTGAAGTGTCACAGTCATGTAAAAACTTCTGAATGAGTAACTTTGAGAGGGGGAGAACCTTTTTGACTTTCGATGGAAGTCAGTACAAAAAGATTTGATTTCAAGGTAAACGTATCTGGAGCATTTCTGTTGGTCAAGAAAGTTTTACCCAATGTAAAGAACAACTCCTGGATTAACTTTGTCAGAAAGCAAGATGTACAGCTTTTCATGCCAGTCATCCCCCCCCCCCCCCCCTCCTAACAGTGCCGGCCTCAGCTGCCATGGCAACACCATCATCAGACTCCTCTGTCTCCAATGGACTCTACGTGCCCACAGGAATAGCCAATGGAGATGTGAAGCCTGTAGTATCAACCACACCTTTGGCTGATTTCCTGATGCAGCTGGAGGATTACACTCCTACAGTGAGTTTACGAAATGTAACAGTAATCGCATCTTAATGTACTAATGCTTTTCTTCTGTAAGCCTTATTGACTCACTCCCTTTTCCATTAGATTCCAGATGCAGTGACAGGGTATTATCTCAACCGAGCAGGCTTTGAAGCATCAGATCCAAGGATGTAAGTTTAACTTGGAACTCTAAATAAGTTATTGATTAAAGTTTTAATTCTGACTGTGTCGGTTTCTTGTACTGTTTTGACAGGGGTGCAGAGCTTTAGTAGTTGTGTGTCTGCTTTGTGCTTGTTATATTTCTATACTATTTTTATATAAACATACTATATTGTAGACTAAACTTAATCTGTTTTTTTTATTTTATTTTAAATGCAGAATTCGACTGATCTCTTTGGCGGCACAGAAGTTCATCTCAGACATTGCTAACGATGCACTGCAGCACTGTAAAATGAAGGGCACTGCTTCCGGAAGCTCCAGAAACAAAACAAAGGTTTGTAGAAGGATGCTTTATGAAGGAGAGCTTATTAGAAAAATATATAAATCTAAAATGTACTCTTCTGTTTCTGTACTCTTCTGAATCCGGAAAACCAGGATAAGAAGTACACACTGACGATGGAGGACCTGACTCCAGCCTTAACAGAGTATGGCATCAACGTTAAGAAGCCCTACTACTTCACATAAAAAAGCGGAATTTCTTGCCGAAACGAACTGTTGAAAATAACCTGGGATAGGAGCTCCTGTAGGTGGTGCTCATCCTGTAAAGACATCATGTTTTTAACCATGATGGACAGAAAAAAACCTGGTTTAGTTGATCCTTTAAGTTTTAGTAATTTTTTTTTTTTTAACCATTCTTGGTGTTTCATTACTTGTTGGTAACCTTGTATTTACAAAAATAAACACATTTATTTGCCACGTCTTTCTTTAATGTTATGTGTGATACATTTTATTTGTATTCAGAATTTCACATGCTCTAAATTTACTCAGTTTTACAGAAAATGTCCTTGCTGGGACATTAAAAAAGAGTAATGAGGCAAGATTTTATTTTTTTGCATTTCAAGAAATGTAGTCATAAAAGCTTCTCAGAGTTTGAGTGCAGATCTAGGACCAGGGCACCTTGTTAATAATATTCTCAAAATAGAAAATCAATCCCAACTGACCAAAAACACAACTTTGATCACACCTTTAGACAAAGGAATAAGTCTTAAATGTATCGTTAGTTTATCAGCACTCATATCTCAGGGCATGAATAAGTAATAATAGAAAGCGCTCTTAAAGGCAGTGAGATGCCAGGCTATGCCTGTAGTGAGGCAGCAAAAGCAAAGATTTTAACATGAAGTAAAACATTTGAAACGTCACCACATTTATGATATACAATAAATTATATATAATAAATTTACTTTGGTTTGTTTGAATATTGACAGTTCAGTACATAAATGCAACATTGTAAACCACAAATATATCATCTCTTCAATAAAAAAAGGCCAAAACAGGGCTGGAAAATGGGTGTAAGTTATATTTGCACCACTAAACTGTACATACACCCAGCCCACTAACGGAAGGCCTGCTGTTTTTGATACTTCTACTTAACTATGAGGTTTTCTGAGGCAATCTGTGCTACGGCAGGCCTGATCCAGCAAAGGCGGAGCCAAAAGCTGAAGAATCCAGTGGGTATCTGCCAGGCTGAAAGGTAACCCTAGCCAACCAGCTTTACCAACTCTTCAGCTAGCTAACTGCATACCTCAATACAGGATATTGGGACTAGGTATAACATTGGAATTACAGTGGTAAGAACAAGGCCATGCCGCACTACACTATGCTATGTATATACTATGCTTCTGTGTGAACTGCAGTGGTGTTGTAAACCAGCCGAAGAAATGTCAGTAGAGAATGGGTAGAATCCGTGCTGGGATGGAGTCTGTTACCTTCTTTCATAATTCTGTTCCTTAAAGTGAATCTGAGAAACTTGGTAACAACAGGCCCAGATTTTGTCTCACTGACAGGATAAGATCCTAGATCAGCTCTCATGCTATGCTTTCTCCCAGATTAATAACCTGTGTTTACTGGGAAAGTGACTTCCATTGGATTTTAGCGATGATTACCTTTGCAGCTATACTTAAGTATGCCTTTTCCTCACCTCTGCTTTGTGGCTTAAGTTTCCATGCCATAAGAGGACTGTGACCTGCTTCTGTATTAATAGAGTTGGAAGCTGCTCTCATGTTTCACTCAAGGGTTGTTGGAGTTGAGTCTGAGGCTACAGAGATCACAGCCTTTGCACTGCGGTAAGATTTATGATTAGTTATGATTAGAATATTAGTTCTTTGCAACCGAGCAGTATTATGTTTGACCTCCAGTTGGGAACGACCTGACCTGGAAAAGCTTTGTGTCTTCCCTTTTCTGACTTACCTGACTCAACATGCCAGACAAATATTTAAGCCCTTCAGTTGTCACAGTAGAGGAAGAGGCTAACTGTTAAGTGCTGCAGTACACCACACCACACAGTATTTCAGCAAGCAGTGGTTCTTAAGTAGCGGCAATACGGGAAAGATTATCCAGCACTGCTGTATGTTAATGAAGATCCTGCACAGCAGGTGTGTTCTTGTCTGAACTGCCAATTTACAATAACTCCATCTTCTCTATTTCAGTGTTGCTTCAAAACAGAAAAAGATTCACAAAAAAAGTGTCCAGGTATTTGTTTTGTATTTCGCGCAATCTATGAGTCAAATTCTTTACAAAGGGGATTCCACTGATTTTTTAGTCTTGTTCACTGTTGTTCAGGTCATTTAGAGTGGACCGAGATAAAATGATGCATTCTAGAGAAATATTCTAGAAAAAGTGAGGATTTCATTGTTTTAAAGTTACAATTGAACTTTAACAGGTTCAAAAATCACGTTAAATCAAGAACGGAAATCTTGGTGGAAGGGGAAAAAGAGAAGCATGTATAAGGAGTCAAGATTACTACTTTACTTCATATTTTATAGTTTTTTCACAGGATTACCACCAAGTAATCATTATTAATGTTATATGTCTTCTCAACAGTGGAGGGAAAATTCTGAAAGTTCCACAGTATGAAGTTGGCTTGGATCTGTCCTGGTGAAGACATTGGCCATGCAGTCAAAATGCACTGAGACACGGCTGAGAACTGCTTTGGAAAATTTTAAAGGCACAGTGAAAAACAAAGCCATCATTTCATTTTAGGGGGAACCTGCTTTGCGTTTGAGCTTTCACAGTTCACACCTTCATGGCTCATTCCATGCTGGAGGAACTGTATATCCAGACAATGCTGTTTTAATGTTTAATGTTTTAAACCAAATATAAACTCAGTCAATAAAGCTTTTTTTATCTGTTGCAAAAAAAAAATAAAAAATAGAAAACTAAACTGTTTCCATTCTCATATTTATATAGAAACAGTTTCTGCAAAACTTTATGTGAATGTAAAAAGATGGCTTTAAGCCAAAATAACTTCCTAATGAGCGCCTGGATGTCTTTGTGAAAACTTTTTACAATACAGAAAAGTCATTTGTACTCAACACTTTCAGACAGAACTCTCAAATAAGACATGTTCTTTACAAAATTGCAGATCATTTCCAAATATCCTTTAACAATTTGTTTTCTGACTCACTTGCATGTGTTCAAATCCATTTATTATATCCTGACATTATGTCTACCTATTGGTAGAGCAAAAGCTAACCACCTTTAAAAAAAACCTCTAGCAAATTTACAGTCATTAACACATCAACATGAACCCTCATAGTGCCCTACGCACATTACCCACTTTCTGCTAACTGCCACTGATCAGGACGAAAAATGGGATTGTCCAGAATGAATCAAATACATGGCAACATTAATCTCTACTGTTTAATAACTGTTCAAAAAGGAGCAATCTCTTGTTGCCCTCAACAAAACAAAATGTAAGAGTTTGCCTTAATAAGCAAGAATCTGTCCAGTCCCACCCTGTCTAAGAAAAATCCACAGACTGAATGAGGAAACAGATTCCCAGACTTTCCTTAGTCTGACCAGTCTCCAAAGACAAAGCTCTCTCCCTCACCTAAATGACCCATCAGTAAAATAAACACAGTGCCACCTCTCACCTAGGCCAAACTGCAGTCCCATAGTTGCTTGTTCTGGCGTGAATGGCAAAAAGAACTCACTAAAGATCTCTGTTGGCCAAGTGTCCTCTTAAGTGCTTTATTTCTACATAGAAAAAAATGAATCACACTTGTTGAAGGAGACACCTGTAAAAGATCTTTGGTTGTTGGGTTCTTTGTTTGGAGAACAGCCAGTTGACAACATGTGAAATAATGGCAAATGGTGAGGCCAGTGTATTTGTGTTTCCAGAACAAAATCAGGCTTTGGACTCTTTTGCAGTCGTCAACAAAGCCTCTTCACGACAGTCATGAAATAAGTCGACATATCTTACATCGAGGAACTGTCTACACTGCAGTGGTGGCGTCCTTCGGCTCGGCGGGTTTGGCACTGGGTGGAACCGGGATGGGACGTCTTTTACGTTTCACCGGTTGCCCACTCCGCCCGTTCAGAATTCCCTTGGCGACTCCCTCCATATCCTCCATGCTGATTTTCATGGCTTCTACCATCTCTTGCTTAGTCACCGAAACAAATTTAGGGTCCTCGGCCAGAGGGTCAAGACCACTATCTCTTAATGTCTAAGAAGAGAAACAAAATGCAATGTAATAACTTTTGGAGGTCCCATACAAGATAGTACCAACAAGATAATCTGTCTTAATCTGGTTTACCTGTTGAATGAGTTTGTCAGTGGCCGACAACTCTTTCGCTGCAGGTTTCTGAGTGTTTGCCTGACTGTGTGAAGGATCGTAAGGGAACTGAGATAGCAAATCAAAAAGAAAAGAACAAGGAAATAAAACCGTAAGTCAGGTAATGTAGTCAGTGAACATTATATGTAATATAAGCACATTTTTATACAGATGTACACCACTGAGAAGGTTGAATTACCTGTGTAGTGTCAGTTCTGACAGTAAAATCTGATTGGCTTCTGTCTTCAGCGTCTCTAAAGGATGAGGCGCCACTTAAGAACATGCTGGAGTCTCCTGTTGGTCAATGTTCTCTTTAGTCAGGATCATTTGTAACATAATGTAGAAATCATTTTAAATGTTCTGTACTACTGAAGTGTTCTGTAATACTGAAAATGTTTTGCATTTAAATAATTTTAACAGTGTTACATTACGTTATTACAAATGTTCTCCGTGCAGACTCTCACCACTCACGGCTTGCTTAAAAGTTTTGCACTGTGCATTAAGAACTATGGGTCGCTGAAAGTCTGGAAGAATATTACCAGTAGTATGTTCTTATAGAATTATAAAATTCTATGAGTGAACTTTTTTATATTTTTATAAAAGGTTCAGTATTATCAGATTAGTTCATGCTGTAAAATGGACTTGATGCCGACTACTGAATTACTGCAGATGTCTTCCTGAGGACTATATTCAGAGACGGGCTGCTCAAGACTCCATAAAGTCCTGGTCACGTTTCCTATATACTCTACAGCAGGGCTGCTCAAACCTGGTCCTGGAGATCTACCACCTTGCAGAGTTTAGCTCCACCCCAAATGTAACACACCTGATCCAGATAATGAAGGCCTTCAGGAGCAACTGAACATTATATATTTTTATAATGTCATAAAAATTTTATTAAAAATTTATATATTTTTAATTTTTAACTGACAAAAAGCTTGACCTTTGCATCGAATAATGCACAATTGTTTATAGATGATGGTATTTGAGGATTACAGTAGATAACTGCATGGTTTCCGCTGTAATTTACAGCATTCTTGTTTACGTCTGGGAGATGGGGAGGTGAGGGTGCATGAGAAAACCATGACGTAAAAAAGAAAGGTAGGAATTTTAGCTCAATTTACACTTTATTATACTTACTTAGGTCCTCAAAGGATTGGTCTCTAGTTCCAACAGCTGATAGTGATTCTTGTTCAAACATAAATCTGCAGGTTTGAAAAATGACAAAATAAATGAATATTCTTTTAAATTAAGTTTTTCTTCTTGCATTATTGTTCATACTATACAAAAGTTTAGTCTTCGATGGCTATGGTGTATAAGCAACAACTACACTCCTCATCTGATCTAAATCTGATCTTCATTAAAAAATGTCATGTTTGGGGTAAACAAAAGCTAGTGATGGAGCACTTTGGTGGTGTGTATATATATATATATATATATATATATATATATATATATATATATATATATATACATATACATATACATATATATATATATATATATATATATATATATATATATATATATATATATATATATATATATATATATGAAATCCAAGGTATTTAAAAAATAAAAGAAAAGGCTTTCTACTACATTTTGGAGCATTGCTGTGAGGATCTGATTCACCACCCCACCTCATCCTCAACCCATCCTAAATGTATTTGATGGAGCATCATCATTTCAGAGAACACAGTTCCACCGTTTAACAGTTCAGTGCTTTATACCCCTCTACCCCACGCCTGACATTAAACATGGTGCCAACATGTTCATGTTTATATGCTCCAGAGAGTCCTATTTACTGGCAATACTTCTCTACAGGGAATAAGCAAGCTGTGTGTGTATTTGCATGTCTGTGTAACTTAAAGTAACTGAATGCATTAATTATAAAAAACAGCAGGTAAAGCCCTCACCCCTCTGTGAAGTTGGCATTGTTGTTGGTGTTTGTTCTGGTTGGTGTTGTAGGGAAGAACTCAGTGTTAGGGAGAAAGACAGAGTCGGGTGGAGACTCCACGTCCTCTGGGCGAGTCTCAGAGAACTGCAAGGGCCGATTGCTAGTCTGAGCTGCCGTGGGACTGTTGGGCTCAGACGCAAAGGGGTCTGCGTTGATTCCACCGAACAGACCTCCAGTTCGCTGTATGGACACATTAAAGAAACTGTAAATAGTAAAGGAATTTTAAAGACAATGTTAATTAGGGATGCACTGATATGGGAATTCAGGTTCGATGCCAATACCCAATTTCTAATGTACATACTGGCAGTGACAGTGCAGATACAAAAAACATTAAAATATTAATACAGCATGTATTTCTATAGTGTTACAAATGCAGTAAAATAAAAATCCTAAATACAGATATTTTAGCAAAGTAGCCCAGTGTTACCTAAACATTATGCTACCAAAGTGTAATTAAAATGCCATGAAATCTCAGTTGGAAATACTGGTATAATATAATATAACATCTCTCTACCAAAACTAATAAAAGCATTTTTAATCCTAATATGAATTTAAACTGTTTGACAGAAAATAAACTAGCATAGTTTTCCTTTTAACTACAGCAATAACTGTAGCAAACCAATATTAGTTTAGTCTGTGACATGTGAGTCTGCTCTCTACAAGACTAATGCACTAGTAAAGAAAGCTTACACTCTACCATGCAGCATCAATGCATGTACATGTTTATCTGTGTTTATAGAAAAGAACACACAATATGTATAAGACTTATAGTGAATAAGAAAGTCAATTTGAGATTTCTTATTAATCTGATATGGCTTAAGGTCAGTGTTTAATGATTTAAGCATATATTTTGCATAGTGCTATTTGGTAGATTATTAGATTCTAGTAATTTCTAGGGTACATTAGTTTTAAAGCTTCAGCACAAACATAAATGAGATATATAAATGTAATTCAAATATATACATGATATTTGTTTACTAAATATTTTATTTTAACACTGTTATTTTTATTCCTTTGATTCTTTATATGTATTTGTCTTTAATTACTTCTATTTTTATTATTATACTAGTTATCATATCTAGTATTACCATCTATAATTTTGTCTCAATAATTAAACAAGCGTACAAATACATCTGTGGTGTGCCAGAAAATCAGCAGACTGTGACGGATTCCCAATCAACACGCTGATGAAAGCAAGGTACAAATGGTTGTGTGTGCTCTGGCTTTACACCTAGCAAGTTCTCAGAGCTTTATCCTGAGTGTCACGGCAACTGTGTTTAGTAAAGATGCCGCTCATCCTTTAACTGAAAGGGGTTATTACCCTGTAGATGCCCTCCTCTCCTCCCTCCAAGGCTCTGTCCATCTCATCCTCAGCGATGAGGTCTCCTGAGATGGCCCGGTGGAGCTCAGGAGCAGCTTCTTCCTCGATGGTGCGCAGACCAGCCTGGAGAACAGAGCCAAGTGCCAAGAGAAGAATAATGTAATGTATTACATTACAGTACATTATAGTGAGATTATATAATTGGCTTGGATTTACAGATTCTTGCCCAATCCCAAATACTTGGGTATAGTGCATGAGATGGGAAAAGACATAAAATCTGTTACAAATGGCAACCATAGTTATCACACATAAAGTGATTGCTGTGACTTGTTAACCATTCACTATGCAGCAATATCAAAGGCTGTTGTACCTGAATCTCGGCTGCGCTCTTTTTTGTAGGCCGGTAGCCGTAGTACTCCTCCTGGCGCTGCATAAACTTACGGAAGTGCTCCTGAATCAGGAAGGTGGCGTAGAACTTCCCAACAGTGACCTCATCCTCTAAAGTCAATCACATTACATCTCAATAAGAAACAGTCATAAAATGTAAAAACTGTAAAAACTGTACAGATGAAATCAGTAAAATCCTAAAATTGTATTAATTAATTTTTGGGGTTTACCTCCTATTGGGGGGATGACCTGGTCCAACAGTTTCATGCTGGTCCGTTTCCAGATACTCTTAATAATAAGTCTTAACTCCTCATTGGCCTGTTCAAAGTTGCCTGACAGACACAACATACATGATATTCTGTTCAAATGACATGCATTAAAATGTATAGTATAATAATAATAATAATAATAATAATAATAATATACTATATAATAGCATTCTATAGGTTTCTATAGCATGTTGTACCTTCAGTTTTAATGCTCAAATCTGTTCTGACTAAAGCAAACAACGTGGCGTTGAAGGTGACCGTTCCGTCGCTGTTCAGGGGCATGTTCATGGAAATCAATCGCTGTTGTCAAAAATAACAAAGGACAAAAGGAGGTTTCAGTGTTGGTAAACCCATCCTAGTCACAGTCTGTGTGAAGGATATTGGACATGATATTGCATCATACTATAGTTATGAAATTATATTTATATTATAGTTGTTCTGCTTTTAAAACTAGTTTCTAATTGGCTTACCCTGCATGCAGAGCGGTGAGGACAGAATTTACCAAATCCCAGCGGTGGCTGAATCCTTCGTAGTAGAGTCACCACATCAAGATGTTTAATACGGCCACTTCAGATAGAAAGCAAAAAGCAATAAGTCAAACAATACAAAAAAAAATATATTCTGATGACATGTTATGTCTAGTCAATATATCTTATATTTCTTATTATGAGAATATTAGTAGATTATTACACTTACTTCTTTACTTTCTATAGAATTTATAGAATAATTTGTTTGTATACTAATATTTCTTACTAGAATATTTTATGTTGAATTCTTAGCATTCATAAAGCATTAAAAAGTTAAAAAAACAAAAAACAAAAAATATATATATAAAAGTAATATAATTTAAAAATAAAAAATAAAAATAAGTAAATGAAAAAACAATCAAAAAATTGTATAATATATTTAATACAATCTCAAAATTGTAAAACTCTAGAAATATTAGATTTATTTACTATTTACTACAGATGATATCTCTCATTTTTGCAGTGTACTAAAAGTGTTTTTAAGGGTAAGGAGTATAAGACTTACGTTGCCTCAGGATCATACTCCGCCCAGATTTTCTTGAACTCGTCCAGATGGTGTGGGCCAAGGATTGACCAATCACGAGTGAGATAGTCAAAGTTGTCCATAATC
Source organism: Salminus brasiliensis (assembly GCF_030463535.1). Lineage (NCBI taxonomy): Eukaryota > Metazoa > Chordata > Actinopteri > Characiformes > Bryconidae > Salminus > Salminus brasiliensis. Next base: position 13,748,122 of record NC_132883.1, read on the forward strand.
ACAGCCACAAACAGATTGATAATCTACAGAATGGGTAACATGTTTATCATTTAGCAATCAACTTATTACATTACATTCATCATCTTAATCTTTTTTTTTTGTACAAGATCACAGCCTCATGCTCACTTACCAAAAAGGCACACAGCATGTTAAAACTCAGGAAGTAGAAGACAGCAAAGTTGGTACCACAGCTGTGCTCCTCTCCAGGAGCGTAATCCGATTTCGGATCACAAAGCTTCCCAGACATGCAGGCCAGCATGAGCTTCTGCCACCCCTCACCAGTGACAGTTCTGCAGAGTCAAGCAGAGCTCAGTTTTACCCATTTGTTTCATGTTCTGCCACATGTTCTGATTCATAGTACTGTCAGGAAAACACTTGACACACCTGTACAATAGCAGAATGGCTTGTGGGAATGTCTGGAAGTTGGCATTACGGTTGATCTCTGTGCCATCCACCAGGGCTATCTTACCAAACACCTACAGAGGGGTAGAGAGATTGGAGACCATCTGTATCAGCCACCCTACCTCTACCTCATAAACCAGTCATCCTCTACACTGTCACCATACACTGATCTTATACTTTTAACAGTGCAGGACCACTTCTGATATTATTTGGGTGGTGTGATCATGGTAGTGGTATGGTAGTGTGTATTGGACTGTTTCAAGTGTACCAGAAAAAGCAAGGTGGTGCTGTTCATCAAGACCTAGAGCAGGGTATCAATATTATCCACAAAGAGCCCATGTTTCTGCAGCTGGAGACAGGTCCAATTTGTTTTTAATAATATATCTGAACTGAACTGATAATTTGCTGCTCAGCTAAAACCTTTTTAAACTGGATAGGATGGCATTAGTTTCTAGGAATCAGGAATTATAGTCCCTTGGGCCATGGCAATTTGGCTAAACAAGCAGAGTCAGTGTGTGTTCCTACTTGTTTGGAATGAAACCCCACAGCTATTTAAGCCTCATCGACAGCAGAGGTGTTCCAACCTGGTTCTAGATATCTTATACCTAGCAGAGTTTAGTGCCAACCCTAATAAAACACACCTGATGCAGGTAAAGAAGATTTTCAGGGACATCTAACTATTAGAGTTTGGTGTTAGATGTGAACTTTGTGGATTGTGCATGGAAGAATGATTGTGCTTCGAAGAAGATAAGCTAGCTGTACACCTACAAAGTGTAACAACAAAGTAGTATGACCACCAAGTGTATGCAGTACTAGTGCCCTAAAGACAGTACACTCAGAGAAGGTGAGAGAAGCTTACCTGCATCCCTATGACAGCATAGATAAAGAAGAGCATTACTATGAGGAGGGCCACATGAGGGAAAGCCTGGAAGAAAGAGACAGATACTATTTAAGTGTATGTGACACATAATCAAATCAATCTTGCTGGATTACACTACCTGGAAAACATACACTCTATGGACAAAAGTATTGGGACACCTGCTCATTCATTGTTTCTTCCAAAATGAAGGATATTAAAAATAGTTGATCCTTCTTTTGTTGGAGTTACAGTCTCTACTGTTCAGGGAAGGCTTTCTGCTAGTTTTTGGAGCATTGCTGTAAGGAATTGATTGCATTCAGTGACAAAAGCGTTAGTGAGGTCAGGATGTTAGATGATCACCACTCCACCCCATCTCATCCCAAACTTCTCCCAAAAGTACTGGATGGAACACCATTATTCCAGAGTTTCACAGCTCTGCACTGCTGGGGGGCTCTTATACCCCTATAGCCTACACCTGGCATTAGGAATGGTGTCCATAGGTTAATGGTCATCTGCTCCAGAGAGTCCTATTCTATAGACAATACTTCTTTACAGGGGCTAGACATATTGTGCTTGTGTGTGTCAGCATTGGGTGCAGCATAAAGTAGCTGAATACATTCATTAAAAGGGGTGTCCACAAACATTTGACATATTGTGTATATAATTTCATTCATTGTTTGTCATTACCTATCATAACATTGCTAACACAGTCTGCATGACACTTCACTTTTTAAAAACATGCTTTCAATTATAGGCTAAAATCTTTCTCCCTAACTGACCTGGAAGGACTTTATGAAAGTCCACAACAGGTTGCGAATGCCTTCGGAGCGGTTCAGCAGTTTTATCAGACGGAGCACACGGAAGAGTCGGAAGAAGGTGATCGAAACTCTGGCGTTTTCTTCATACTGGGATTAAATGGAAATGTAAAATTCAGTAATTGGAGAAAATGAAATAAAAATCTAAACATAACTAGCAATGTATGGTATGCAACACAAGTATGCAAATGAAGGTGTGTGGGCACTTACAGCAATGGCCTGCATTGGGTTTGTTTCCTGAAAAGAAAATAACATTTTAACAGGTTTTACCTGTCCAATCATTTTTGTAATGGCCAAGTATTGTAATCTCCACATATAATATAATATAATTAACCTTTGTAAAGCAGGCAACAGACTAAAAAATGACTTTTTAGAAGGGTTAGAGGTCCTAAATTTCTTTAAAGGTACCTTAAAAAGGGCATTTCAAACATTAATGCTACAATTAGCAGGGGTAGGCAAAGTAAATAAGTTCTGTTCTTGAGTATCAGTAGAAATACACTGTGTAAAATATTACTTTAAACATTAATTAATGAAACATAAATTATGTATAAATTCTAAAATAATTTCTACTTGAGGTAAAAAACACTTCTAAATGTTTGTACATACTTTGTACATACTAAATATATGTTAAGCATCTAAAGTAAAAGCACTGTTTATAGTTATGTTAAATTCTTTTGACAACTTAAACAAATAACCAAATAATTTCTGGGAATTAGAAAATACTTCTTTAATTGTATGTGTTTTTAAACTCTGCAAGATTACCGTTCTAGTCTGATTTCATTATAAAATGTTAGTTGCTAACAAAGGGTTGAAATTCTTGAAATACTAAACAAAACAACTTTCCTTAGTGGATACCACAGACCAAGCTCTCTCATTGGTTAGGACCAACAGAACTGAAGGCCTAAACCAATGTTTCTCAAACCTGGTCCTGAAGTGACCCTGTCCTGCACATTTTAGCGTGTTCCCTGTTTTAACACACCCTCTGCAACTCTGAAGGACTTAATTAACAGATTGCTTGAATGCTCACAATCTTCAGGCCTCCAGAACTGGCCTGAACACTTCAAAATATCTGACAGAGGAATCAACCAATCACACCATTACATTTGCAGTGGGTAACTCACATTGCTAATTTGATTTGATTATTAATTTAAACCCATATCCTGTTGTACTCAAGTACAAATACAGATAAAATACTTCTACTTTACTGATGTAATATTTTACCAAGTGTATTGCAATTAGTTTGAGCACTGTCTTGTTAGCTTAACTACTGCAAGCATATATGATTCCTTTTTCTGCTTCTCTTTTTGCTTTATTTCCAGCGTTAGAGCGGTCAGGATGTACCATTGTCAGTAAATGTGTTCAACACAGCAAGACCCATGCAGTGCAGACTGATATTTACAGTGCAGCCGTGGAGGCAGTACAGTCCACCACTAGACTCCAGAGCAGCCTGGAGGAGACACACAGCGCAGTCAAATGGTAATGTGAGAGAGAAATAAAGTGGGTGGGTGGAAATGGGAGAAAGAAGAAGACACGATTTAAATGTGGATTTAAATTTAACAACCATTTAACAACACCATACCAAACAGTGATGGGTACAATGGCAAAATATGAAGAGAAAAAAGCACAGTCCAGAATAAAAAGTGTCTTAGGAAGCTTTCAGTGACATGCGGTGATGCTGAATAAACAACAGTGACGGATTACAGTAGCTGTGAGAGTTGAACAAAGCTGAATAAAATTGGACAATAGTGGTTTGATTTCATAACCGATGGAGACAGGATGAGATGACCATCACTCATGTATGATAAACAGATGGTCAAAATTTTAAATGGCAAGAAGATGAGATGAGTCCGGCCTTGATGGAGCTGGTTAACAAATGTGACAAGTTCTAACTCCTGTCCTGTGAATTAGTGCTGGTACTGACCGCTTCGGCTTGTCTCAGGATAACGTGTATCTGGATGTAGGTTTAAAATACAAAAAACTGGTCATTTCTAGTTTTGGGAGGACTTTGCCATTGTGCCATATTGAGAAACCTGTTTGGGTCTAATAATATGTCAAAATTCAACATTTTACACAAAGCTTTTTTCTTCTACTCACATCAACCTGACTGAGGACGACGTCCACGACGCTTCCGACCACAATAAGGAAATCAAAGACGTTCCAAGGGTCTCCGAAGTAACCCTATACAAAATGAATATGTGGAATAAGTGTTTTCTGAGGCTTCTCATAAAAATAAACATTGCAGAGTTTGCCTTTAGTACAATGAGTAATGATAAAACTACCTTTGCTTTGAAGGCAATAAGCTTGACAATCATCTCAATGGTGAACAGCACTGTGAAGATGACGTTCAGAGTATCTGACAGTTTGGTGACGTGGTCTGACTGGTTACAGTGCTACATTACAAAACAAAAAGCAAGCAAATGCAGAAATTAACCCATTTTCATTGTATGAATGTAATATTCATTATATCATTTCGTTGACCTCTCTGGTGTAACCATTTCCACTGACACTGTTAACGAACGCTCACTGCCAAAAGTTGAATATTTAGAATTTGAACACGAATTTCATATTTTTTTTTGTATTTGGTGGTGTCTCCTTTTTTGCTTTAAAGACATTGTGCACTTAAGTTTACATAAGCTTCACAAGTTGGGTAAAGGCCTCAAATCCCTCTGAGAATCACCTAAACACAAGCTTCAAGAATAGACAGGACTGAAGAAATCTGATCTTTCTGTACAATGGCCCTAAACAGTGCAGATTCTTTAATATTCCTTCACTTTTTACTGCTTTTCTTATAACTATTTACTATACATTTTTTACAGGTTAAAATGAACGTGGCACCCGAATGTATGTGTGTTTCATGTGTTAGCGAAATCACACACCTGCAATCCCAAACACAGAGTGTTGAGTATGATGAGGAAGAACATGAGGTACTCAAAGTAGCAGGAGGTCACCAGGTACCAGACCCGGTACTGGTAAGGATTCTTCGGGATGTAGCATCGGAGGGGCCGAGCCTTCAGAGCATACTGCACACACTGACGCTGGGAGGTGGGAAGAATCGAGATTTTGGATTACAAGAGAAAAGGTCAGCCGATCAAAATGGCTGTACAATGTTCATAGGATTAACGTCAAGGCCCAGCCTGTTTACAACAGCTTTAATGGGTATATTGTCATGATACAGTGATATACTGTATCTGACTGTTAATCACCAGAAGAAGAATTTGCTTCATTGCAATTTGCTATCATTGACTTATAACACTGTGAAAATCTCACTAATTCAAAGATTCTTTCTGGAGGTGGAGGTCCTTAACCCTTTAGAAAGTTCTTCACATACTCTCCTGTATAAAAATGGCTCCCTAAAGATCCATCTACTGAAAGGCTTTTTAGAGAACCAAAAGTTCTCTTGTTGTTCTATTATACAAAGACCTTTTCTGGCACCTTTATAAATAACTGTATGTTTTGTTTAGTTTTTTTTACAAATGGAGTTTAAACACAAGTAATTTGTCAGTTTTACCTCTGATCAAAAGCAGGACCTGTGCAGTAAACTGCAATAGTGCACATCCTATATGTAGCAGTATTAATATCTGTTCAGGAATGACTGTCTGTTCATTCACTCAAATTTGAGGAGAAAACGAAACTCAAAGGTTGAACCTCCTCTAGTTGACACTGAATAGCATAACAAAAACTACTCATTAAACACAATGAGAGTAAGATGTAAAGCAAGAGATCTTCAGCTTCAACCAATGATCCTTGTTAGAAGTCCTCAGAATTTTTCCCATCTTTAGAAGACCGGTTAATCTTTATTACTGGTAATACAAATTTTATTGTACAGATGGAGGACATTACTAGACGTTCATATGTGTAATGAGCATTACATCTAGGATGGTTTAATCGGTTAGCTGCGACATATTAAATATGCAAGTTAAATATGCAAAGACCAACCTCTCAACAGCTGCCACAATAGAATGTTGTGGGTAAGGCATAGATGGGTCAGTTTCCCACAAAAGATAACACATGCTCGTTACCTGATTCTTGTCCAGCTCACAGTTCTTGTACTCTTGCTCCCCCTGCTCACGGAAGGTGACAATGACAAAGCCCACAAAGATGTTCATCATGAAGAAAGCAATGATGATGAGGTAAATGACAAAGAATAAAGAGGTGTCCACTCGGTTGTTATAGACTGGGCCTCTGTCTTCTGCATCAGAGTCTATGGCCTTATAAAGCAGTCTGTGGACAGGCAGCAAATATTAAATACATTAACCCAAGTGTATCAAGGATTTTAGGTCACAGAAATAAAAAAAATCTCAAAAGGGACATCTGGAGAAGTTTGTTACATGAAATTTCCAGACAACAGCAGTGCTGTCCAGAGAAGATCAATACACCAAAACTCACTCTGGCCATCCCTCAAATGTGGAGACAGTAAAGAGTGCTAGCATGGCGTTTGGCACGTTGTCGAAGTTGAAGTCGCCGTTGACCCACTGCCTCTGGCGAACCTCTTTATCATGGAGTGTGTTCCGCACATGTTTTATAAATGTTCCCCTGAGAACCGCAAACAAAAGGAGATCGTTATCAAAAAGAGAGCTCTGCTTTCAGCATCTGAGTAGAGCAAGTAATGCCTTTGGCAACTCAGAAAAAAGGTGTTTGCTAACAGATAAGAAACATATAAGTGTGAAAATGTACTCACTGACATTCAGCCTCGGTTAGCTTCAAAGGATCTGTGCAAGAGTAGAATTTGCCCTTTAAAAATAAAAAAGAAAATACCATTACAACAGCTCTCAAACAGGCATACAAGACAAGCTACCTCAGCAGACTGGATTTACATCTCACCTTATAGAGTTGGACTCCAATGCAAGCAAACATGAAGTTTAGGAGCATGGTGACCAGAATGATATTGCCAATGGTTTGGATGGCCACAAAGACACACTGGACCACATGCTGCAAACCAGACATAATACACTCAAGAAAATATCTAGTACATTGAACAAATTCAATTTTGCTTTATTTAAATATTCATGTTGATATTGTGACATACCTTTAACCCTTTGGCTCTATTTATGGCTCTAAGAGGCCTCAGCACCCTCAAAACCCTAAGAATCTTGATCACAGAGATGGCACTGGACCTACATCAGGGAAACACAACACCATGTTTTCAGTAACAGTCCTTAGCAAAATGAGCTTACTAAATGAGCAAACATCATTTAGCATCACTACTACACTCACTCTAATCCCATGGACAGGAGCGAAACAGCAACAACGATTAGATCCAGGATGTTGAAGGCGTTCCGGCAGAAGGAGCCTGTATGCAGGAAGGCGCCATACACCGTCATCTGAATCCATGCCATACGAGAGACACAAATGCAGTACATGCTAGTCACTGCTGCATACCGAGGACCACCGATTGATACAACTGTCATAAAGAGTTTCATAATTTCTTATGAAAAAAAGTACTTTACCTTAAGCACAATCTCAATGGTGAAAACTGTTGTGAAGACAATATCAGCATAAGCCAAGATCTATAAAATGGTCAGATGTATTCAGCATTAATTAGATTGAAATATTGTTGCTGTCATGACATTGTAACTCATAATATTTGTATTAGTTTTTCAGTGGCTATCATTTTCATGAATATCACAGCTAGGCCATCATTTCTGCTAGCGCTATTTCTGCTAGTTTTCTGAAATCCCTATAGGAATTGTTATGTTATGTTGGCCTAACGCTAACACTGGTGCAAAATAACATTTTAATAACAATTAAATAACTACCTTTGACATTACAATTTATAGTCACTAGTAAAATATACTGCACATGTTTAACTGAAAAATACATCGACATACAATCTTCACTAAAAGTTTAGGCATTCTTGTAAATCATATTTCAGCACCTGGTTCCTGAACGATTTGGGGTCGATGGGGTCTTCAGCAGCCAGAGAGATACTGCTGAGGAGAATGAGGAGGAGGATGAAGTTGGTAAAGGGGGTTGCGTTGATAGCTCTGTGGCACAGTTTACGGAACCTGTCAATGGAATAGAACAGAATAGACTTACCGGAAATGCACAGACCACTGTATAAGTTTCAGTAAATACATATGCAGGGGCAGAATGAAATTAATGTTTTTGGTAGGGATGAAGGTATTTTATAAATAAAATATATATAAATATAAATATAAATATTTTAAAATAAAATTCAACACATTTTGAAAAGTACTGTAAAAGGTTAACAGTTAACTTAAGTAACTTTAGTTAACAGTTAACCATCACCAGTCTGGGAAGGTTGTTGTGAGAGCATATTCATAATACAATACCACACCACAACATCCTTGACAGGAGCAACTCACTTGTTCTGTGGGCCAAAGATAAAAAAGGAGCTGGCTTCAGGCATGGGCACCACTGTCTCTTTCAGTTGCAAATCAGCCATGGGCCTGGGCCTTGGGCTAATAGGAATTTCTGGCTCTTCCTCCTCGTCATCACCTGAGCAGACCAGAGAGTTCATAACTGTTCAATAAGTCTGACCTTTCTACAGTGTCTGCAATTACACACTGTGACATTTATTGCATTGTAGAGGAGGCAATTTCGCTTACTGACAGATTTTTATTACTTCTGCTTTGACAGAAAGGTCATTTGACCTACAGAAAATGTTATAAAATTAGGTAAATGATGCAAGTAAGTAAGAGGTAAATAAGTAAGACATTTTAATGAGAAGTTGAAAATCATAGCTATCACATCAAAACTTCTTAAATCATTAAGTCATTTACACTGCAAGAACACTTAAAGATAATAAAACATTTCAAGGTTTGCTTCGTAAAAATGAATGAACTATTAGTATACAACAAAAAGTGCTCTTGTTGCTGAAAAATGTATCTAAATGTATCTTAAAAATGCATCAAAACCGTTTACATATCCTATGAAACATACTTACAAATTCTATTAAAAATTGTAATTGCTGGCTAAAAGTTTGTTAATTAATTCTTAGACATAGCTTAACATAACGTGTCACTCAAATGGACTAACAGAAATAGTACAAAACCTTCTGACACGAAAGTTAAACATTTGTGCTTTTTCTACAAAAGGACTGCATTTTTCCTGTTATAACTGCGATGAAATGCAATGTTAAATTTATTGTTTGGAATGTCATGCTAAAATAGCCAGCATGGGGATTTTCGAGCTGTCCCATAAATGAGCATAGAGCACACAGGCTAATGTTTAGCTTTGCTTATAATAGTGCAGCTAATCTTGCTCATCGCCGCTGCCATATTTAGAGCCGCCCTGTATCACATTGTGAGAACCCTAACCACACCATGAACCCCTGCTGCAGGGGCTGATAAGACACGCTTACTGTTTGTCTTGGTTTACCTGGAAAGTCAGCTGGAGGAAATGGATCCTTCACTTCTTTTACATTTGATTCAAATTCATCCACCTTAAGCTGCAGAAAACACAGAAGCCAGATGGAAAAAATGTTGACACAGCAATACAGTTCAGATCTGGCAACATGATGGGAAAGGCCATTTAAGAAGTTGTAAGAAAACAATCACACCTCAATTACAGTCTTTTCCTCTGTATATAAATGAGCCAATGTTACACTGGATTTCTCTGCCCAATGGTGAAAGAGTAAAACCAAGGGATATAGCTTGTATATATATTTCTACTAAACAAGCTAATAACTACTAAACTATCACTAGCAAGCTAGATTACTTAAAAAGACACAGACACTCTTAATTGCTGGTAAGTGATATGGCTTTTTGAATACATGGCCGATGTAGCTGGTTGTTAGACCAGGCGTTTTTTTTTATTCAGTGCATGGTTAACAAGACCTAAACTAGAATAATTACAGCCCGGTATTAGCAAGCTAATGTAACTAGCTAGCTACCAAATCATATTGTTTAGCTGTAAGTAAGGCACTGTTGACTAATACGCACATAGTATTCATAATTATCACTGTTTCTGTCATATTACGGAAAACAACCTAAATTATTCTGCATAGGATAACAATTAAAATGATGACAAATAAAAGCCTTTTCTCATAAAGGTCTTTTTAAACATTTCATATCTGGCTCAGGTGAATATTGAGGCTCTGATAATTAAAATTTCTTAAGTATCTGATAACAATAGGCTTTTTGAATTTGAATTTAAGTATTCATCAACTGAACACGCACATTATTAGTATTGACTCAATTTAGGCACAATCTGTCTAATATACATTTCTAAGTTTTGATGTTTAACAACAGTTGCTGTAGTTGTTAGTTGTCTGAAAAGTTCTTATTAGTTAAATCAATTTCACCCTTACAGGTTTAGTCATTTGCAGATTTAGTAATTAGGTTGTAAGCAGATAATAATGTTTTTTATTGAAAAGACTGTTTTACAGTGTGGGTTAATGTGATATATATTTTATATTAAAAACCTTAAAGACTTAAAGTTTAATATTTGTGGACCTGACAGTATCTTTCCCTAAAATGAGTACAGCAGCTATAAGCTCATACAGTAAACCTAAGCCTCTCAGATTAGTCGTACCTTTGCTGTTGTAGGCATGCCTTCAGTTTTATGTTTGGACTTGACCATCACAGCTTTCTCCTCCTCGCTCTTTTGTGGCGGGGCTGTTCTGATGCAAGAAACAAAGAAGATTCTATAGACATTGCACATGATATATTTTTTTAAAGATCCAATCAGAGATATATTCTTCATTTTAATCGGTGCTGTTAATTGTCCAGTGATTTGATTATTAATTGATTAATTGAAAGGAAATAATTCAATTCGGTATAATTAAATTATATTTGATTTTAGTACAATGTGGACCTTTTAAAACTTACTGAATACACAAAAATACACAATACACCAATAAAAACAATGAACAATTGTTTATACATTTACAAAACAGTTATTTAGGCCACAAATGAGCACAATAATGAACACAATCATTAATTCAAGCATTTCAAAGCCAGCATTGTTTGTAAAATCTTTTTATAGATGAATTATCATATGCTGCTGGTGTCTGACACTCTTATTATTCTGAGATGTTTACCTCATAAGCTTCTTCCTAGCTTTCTCCTCTTCTTTCTCTTTCTGTGCTGAGGAAAGGCTCTCAGCCTCAGTAAGGTTATCCACAGCAATGGCCAGGAACACATTCAAAAGGATGACTGACGAAAGCTGGCTGAGGAAGATGGGTCTTAAAGTGTACAGCACACTATTTGTGATCTATAATGTATAAAATATGTGTAATTGTTATATAGAATCAAACAATACACCCAAAACATTGTTTCCACTTCATTCTTAGGGACAGTGCTGCTGCGTCATCTATCTCATGTTTCTTATTCACTTACATTCCCTACACATCAGCCTTAACCCCAATACTGTTCATGTCAGATCTCACAATTGTACAAAGGATACAGTTTCCACAGACATACAGGATGATGAAGTAAATGCTGACGAGAATTCCAGGTGACGACGGTCCACCGTGAGCCATGATTCCGTTATACATGATGGTGTCCCACTCCTCCCCAGTTATGACCTGAATATGAATAATAAATACAATTTCTCAGCTTTCATAATCAGTACATCATCTGTAAACAGACTAAAAGAAGCTTTGCTAAAAAGCAAGAATAACGTGAGCACCTGGAACACGCTGATGAGAGCCTGTGGGAAGTTGTCAAAGTTGCTGCGCTGGATATCCCTGTCAGGGAAGTTGAATTTGCCACCGAAGACTTGCATGCCCAGCAGAGCGAAGATGACAATGAAGAGGAAGAGAAGGAGGAGAAGGCAGGCAATGGAGCGCACTGAGTTTACTAAAGAGGCCACCAGGTTACTGAGAGATTTCCAGTACCTAAGAGCCAAAAAACAAACCCATTATACATTAATAATGAGGCAAGAATGAGCCTTTGAGTGTGCTGAATATTTGAACAACTTTGATTTTGTGCAGTGTAATGTAATGTTTGCAGGGTCAGTGAAATCATTCATAAGTAAATCCTAAGTAATAGTTTGATTAAAAAAAAGTAAATAGAATGAGCATTATTTATTAATATGTGCTTCTTTAGTTTACAGCAGACAGTACTTGGCTAATCCTGCTAATAAACACTGGACCGTGGACTGTCACCAATCTTATCTCTGTTAATGCTCAAAAAAGCCTCCCAACCCATTAAAAACCATCCTGATCCTCATTTACCTTTACACTTACACATCTAATTGGTTTAGTACGCAGTATGACTTCATTTAGTCTATAAAAACACAACTAGACATCTCCACATAGCTGGATGGTGGGGGAATTTGTGAAACCGTAGGCACATTTACCTCAGCACATGTGGTATCTTAATTTACTTTTACTTAATTAACTTTTAGATAGATTTTTAAACAAACAATTGACAATTATTCATGTACTTGCTGACAGTCTATTTGTTAGCAACGCTATCCTGACATCTTCTGTTTTCTTTAGTTGTAAGCTAATGAAGCACACATCAGACACCAGTTGGCTGGTCACATTTAAATTCCTCACTTATATTTCCATAACTTATACAGTAGTTACCAAACAATTCAAAAATACTTATTGAATAATAAACCACTTAAAATCCATGTTTGCCTGTATTGTGAGTCTAGAACTGTATTAATTTATTCTAATCCATTATGTTGTCCTTGATGGGAGACCTTACTTTGTGATCTTCACCAGACGTAAAAGACGAATGCACCGCATTACAGAGATGCCCAGTGATGTCATGACATTTGCTGAAACCAAGATGATCTCCAGTATGCCCACAGTCACCACAAAGAAGTCAAATCGGTTAAAGATGGACATGAAGTAGGAACGGGGGCCAAAGGCATACATCTTCGCAAACATCTCAATTGCAAAACAGGTGAGCAGGATCTTATTGACAGTGTCTGCAAGCATAAGAGATGCAGTTAGAGGGTTTGGAAACTTGTATGTCATCAGTCATTTGAGCATTTTAGAGGAGCACTCTGAAGGCAAGGAACACCCTTTCTGATGGTGGTTTTCTGAAGGTGGAAAGAAAAACTATACTGCTTGTGTTTTTTGGGGGTTTTTTTTGGGATGTTTAGAATGTGTTTTTTTTTACAGTAGCTGGCGAGTGCTAAAGGATTCAAGGTTTCTGCTAGAAAGACAGATATCTTATGACAACATTAAATCATCATGAAAATTTTGAAACAATAATGAATTGAGAAATAACTGAAATTACGAATGAAGAAATTACTGGAGGAGAACAAGAAGTGAAGGCTAACATTAGAAAGGAAGCTACCTGGCTATCTAGATTTATTACCTCAGTGTGGCTCCTTTTCTCTGGCTGAAAGGGTAATACACCTCTGGAGCTAGTGGTATCTAGTACACAAGCAAATTGCTTTGGCTTTAACATTCATTATATTTCCCAAATCTGGGTATACTGCACAGTGTTTGATTAAGAAAAAAATTACTGAAGTAAGAATTGCAGTAGCTAATTAGTATTTATTGATTATATATATTATTATATTATATAGGATTTATTAGCCACTATATCAGTGGCTTAGGATTGGATGAGCACTAAAGGAAATCACAATGGTTGAATGCACAATAAATGCTGATTAGTGTAGTAAAAGAACATTGATAAACAAAAATATGTTTTATATATTATATGTTGTATAAAATGATCATGTTTTTTAAACCAGTACAGCTCTGCACTACAAGATAGAGCATAACACTCAGGTTTAGGATGGAATGCCCCTTTAAATTAAGTTCATCATTGTAGTGGCACTGTGCTAATTTGATACATCTTTAAACATAAACTGGGAATAATTTGGAGGTAACATATAAAATCAGCCAGAATGAAACAGATACTGTTAGAACTATCTTGGAATTGTCTTAAATATGAATTTTAGGTGTCAACAAGTGTGAGAGTGCACTGGATCATTATAGGACAGACCTTGAAACTGAGTCGCCCATTCGGACTGGGGGTAATGCTCAGAGGCAATGGCCAGAGTATTGAGAAACACCACCAGGATCACCAGCCAGTAGAACGTTTTCGACTTCACCCAAACAGTACACTTCAGTCGTAAGACTCGATTCCAGCGACGTGCGAGACGACTAGGAATCAGAGAGCAACACTGAGTCTACTGAGACAGAGGCTAGATTAGATGTGAAAAATGTTCTCGTAGCATACTCACTAGTAGTACACTATGCGGTTTAAACTTTCAATTTCAAAAAGGCTTTCTGTCTCCGAACCACTGTCCTTTAGAGGGAGAAGACCTGTTGACAGAGAAAGGAACTGGGAAGCTTTGTAGCACTTCAGTGTGTGTTGGATGTATGTCAGTTTCGAGTGTGTAAATATAATGAATCAATACATAACAGTTTTGGAGGTTTGGAATTGGCTCATTTTACAGATCAGTTTTACTAACATAGGATAGCTTTTGAAAGTGTTTGAGGTTCATGGTATGTCACTTTCATGTACCTTAAGCAGCTCTCATTATTTAACTATGTCACAGTAAATACAGTTTTCCATTCTAGGGCACATTTAAATGTATTTTAAAAGTGGATTATAGCTTCTCTAAAATGGTACCACACTGCAATAAGATCAAATATGACAATGCTCAATTTATAGTCTAATTTATTTTGAATACAAATGACAATAAAATGCCAAGCAAATGTGTTAACAGTAGCCTACACTGTAAAAGAAGACTGTGAATGTACAGTAACTTGCTGGCAGCAATTATCTAATAAGTTGCTGTTGCATACTGTACACTTAACCACAGGGCCTACAAGACTACTTTAAAAGACATCATATCATTATTGTCACACAAAAACCTTGTATCTCCACTTTTGTTTTTTTCATGTTTTCATCTAAAATTAATTTGGCAATTGTCCTCTACAATTGTCACATTTTATGATAAATAGACCAAGAAATGCTCCAGACTGACTTGACATACAATCTTTTCACATTGACTTCCTTTGAAAGTTAAGAAAGTATGGTATTTTGAGATACATGAGAGATACAAGGTTTTTGCGTGACAGTGACAATATGCAAACAATTTACTGATAAACAACACCAACACTAAACCCACACACTGTAGTATATCAGGCTAAAAATATATTAATATTAGGCTTACCTTGTCCTTCCTGATCAACATCCAGGACTTCAGCATGTGTGATCCATTCCATGTAACCTTTTAGATCTTCATCCATCTGCTGTCTTTCTCGCATCTGCTGGTATTCCCCTCTAGACCTACATTTCTCTCTCTCCTTAGAGAACTCTCTACAGACAGAATGGAAGCATGTGTGTAAATCAGACCACAGATGGTGATGGTACAGGTTGTACAGTGAAAAAAGAAGTGTGTTGTGTGGGTTACTCGTGAATGTGTGCGTGAATGTGCATATTTAAAAATGTATTAATTACCCGCTGAGTACTCCAAGAACCAGATTGAGGACGAAGAAAGATCCCAACAGAATCAGTGTCACAAAGTAGATCCAAGCCCATTCATTACCAATAGCATCATTCACCTGTAATATAACGGGAGCCAAGCATGTCACCACACTGTACATGGACAACATCATATTGTCGAGATGTTGGTTTGTAGCGATTGTAGAGTTCCCGTTAATCAGGCCTTTTCCTAGATTTCCTAGAATTGTTTACAGTGTTTGTAGTTACCCAGTAGAGCACGTTAGTCCAGCTTTCCATCGTAATACACTGGAAAACTGTGAGCATGGCAAAGCCAAAGTTGTCAAAATGGGTGATGCCAAAGTTGGGACCAGGCCAGCCTCCCCTGCACTCTGTCCCATTGATGGTGCAGCGGCGGCCATTCCCAGCCTGGGCACAAGGGGATGGCACTTCATTCTCCCGTAAGGCAATGATGTCTATGACAGAGGACAAAAGACCGCAGTTTTTCAGTCACAACATTATGACATTATACTGGGGTGTAAAGTTTCATTATGTAAATAAATAGAAGAACTAACTTGTTCCTTGGTAATAGCATGTCTTGTGCATCTTGCATTTGAATAGCTCCAAACCCATGATGGCAAAAAGGGTGACCAAGAAGAAGACCAGCAGAACAACTTGAAACAAAGGCAGCATAGCTTTCAGAATGGAGTTCATCACTACCTGCAGGCCTGGGGGGAAAGAACAGGTGGGAGTGAATGACTGTGTGATTAGTCATGTGGGGTTTCCATTAGAGCAAGAGGTTTTTGCAGAAGACTCTTACTAGGAACTCCAGAGACGAGTCGAAGTGGCCGAAGCACTCGAAAGGCTCTGAGAGCTTTCATGTCAAACCCTCCTCCTTTCTCTGTGGGCACTCCAGCTATTGCGTTGATTGTATCCACTGCTAAGGTAAAGAGCCTATAAACAGCATTAAAGATAATATTAATTATTATATTAAATGTGTTTGTTACTGTTACATGTGTCATATTGTAAATTTCACATGCTTAGTTTTGATCACTGAGAGTGATTTTCACCAAAACCAGTCAATGAGAGCTGTTCTACTAATCCGGTTCTATAAGCACTTAAAAATAAGCGTGCCAAAAAGGTTCTTTGGAGTAATGCCTTAAAGAGCACTTTAATAAATGGCTCCATTTCTGTACCGCTACTGTAAAGTAAATGTTTAAAGTGATATATATTTACATATTGCTTTGGAAAAGGTGTGTGTGTCCCACCTCACCAGGGACTAGACAAGCAATATTTATATATATATAGAAAGAGAGAGAGAGAGAGATAGAGAGAGAGATTGATTCTCACCCCATGAACACGATGACAAAGTCCAATATGTTCCAACAGTTTCGTAAATAGGCGCCTTCATGGAATAGTAACCCATATGCTATTATCTTTAGAAAACACTCCAGAGTAAAAATGACCAGAAAGATGTACTCCAGGCTTTCCTGCAAGGAAAAAAGACAACATTAATCAGACATCAGGCATAACCTTTATAATCTAAACCTCATATTATTATATTGTTTAGGAAGCAAATACAGCATCAATTGTATCATTGAAAACCAGCCTGAACTAAGCCTGAAAAGTTATTTCAGTGTGTTTTTAAATGACCTAAATATCACTGGCACTGTAAAGGTAAGCAGTCCAACTCTTAAGTCAGTTACAGTTGCATCACCAATAGCATTTGACTTCAGCAATAGCGGATCCATATTCCATTGATTTCAGCACTGGTGTTGTAGTACTATGGAAAATTGGAGGATAACCAGCTAACAGGGCTGTGCATGGCGGCCATGTGGTGCCTGGATATGCTCTGAAATGGGTCACACTGACTGATACTTAAACACTGCTGCTTTACTTCAGTAATCTTCCACTCTGTTTGCTCTGATCTGCAAACAACAGTGTAGGGGACATTCATTTTGTGGTCAGTTTCTTTTGCATTCATTTCCCATAGAAATAACAGAGAGCATACGGGACTCCCGCTCTTCTTATATAGGGAGAATAGAAAAGAAAGTTTACTATGAAAAAGCTTTTAAAACGTCTGACCCCAAATCTTGTAGGTCCTTCTTTCTGGAGATGGTTAGTCTTAAACTTAACTTTAGTGCTTAATCTTAAAATGGGTCTGGAAAACCGATTCATATTACATTTTTAATCTAATCTCTAAATCATATCACTCTATCTGAACTCGTTCCATCAGCTCTTTAAAATAAAGGTACTAAAAATAGTTATTTGGAGCAAAGCTACAGAAGAACCATTTTTGGGTTCTTAATCAACATTTTGGATGGATTATTCTTTTAAAACCTTTATAAACTGTAAATAACCTCATGGTCATAGTGTGAAGTGTATATCCCAAAGGTTTTTATTTTTATTTTTTTTACAGAAACAACCATTTAGGACTCTTTATTTTTGAGAATGCAGCCATAACCATTTTGTATGAAACTGTACAAAATATGCTAAGGTTATAGATATTCTCTCAGCAAAAGTGAGCACAGCTGTGCCGAAACACAGCCGACCTACTTCTGGCTGCCCTGGGTGGGGGCTCTTGGTTCCAGTTTTCAGCTTAGGTTTCATGACTTATATTTGAGGAATGGCCAGGCTACCAGCCTGGCTAGGCTGCTGCCACAGCTGACTGGGCAATGGGCAGTGATTATAGGAATCATTACACGCATTACAGCGATCTGTGTGACACGCTGGATAACCTACTACTAGAAGTCTGAGCAAGCTGTTGGGCAGCAGGTCTGACCCAGATAGTTCAGATGCTGTTTAGGTTGAGTGTTGGATTGAACTTTGTTGTTTGTAAGCTCTTAGTTGTGAATACACTGTGCGTAGAAACTTAATTCTGCTGTAACTTTCAGACCTAACCCTAGCTCTGGTCCTAAACATAGCCCTGGTTCTAATCTTAACCCTAAGTCTAACACTGTGAAGAATCAACTGTGTTAAAAGCCAGTTAGTCACAAATTTCAAACATCTGTAGATAATGTATAGGAGGCTAAAGTGTACTTGTCAAATTGTGCAATAGTATAAAAATTGTATGTAACCAATAGAAGAACATATATGAGTTCTTGCATATGTTGAATACTGACAGCACAGCTACAGTCTAGAGCACTCAGGCCAACTACACTCTTAAAAATAAAGATGCTAAAAATAATAACCTTCATAGTTTCATGATCTTCCACATAATATAATATGAATGTTCGAAACTAATTAAGAGTTTATCCTAGAATCATACATCCAAGCCAGGCACCATGTAGGAGCATCTGGGCTTATACACTCCATGAAAATGGCAATATGAGCAATAAATATCTGAGCACATCATATAAAAATTCCCCTAGAGGTTTGCATGTATCTTTGTACCTCACACTCATTCCTGTGGACTGCAAGTCTGCAGCTTCATCCCTGCTGCACCTCCTTACCCAGGGTCTAAATATAAAGCCCAGAGCACAAAACAGTACCGTCCTGACCAATACCAGCTGCCCAGCTTCAGTTTCAGAGTCAAAACATCTTACGGCCTATCAGTCACTGCTGAGATATGAGGTGATCTTTAATGACAACCCCAACCAAACGAGCATGGATAACCCTCAATCAGTGTTAATTATAGTAGATAATGAACAGAATTAACATCTACTGTGATTACAGTGTTACAGATGATTTGCTGTCAGTATTAATTATGCAAGCTTCAGTATTCCTAATTGGATCTGTCATGACTGGCCTAAATAAACCAAATCTGATGAAACACTGATAAATGTAATTCCATATGTCGTGGCTAAAAGCAACCAAAATGCAACCTTTGACTAGGGCAGTGGTGGCTCAGCGGTTAGCGCTCCAGGCTCCAGGGTTGTGGGTTCCTTCCTGGGCTCGAAAAGCTGCCACTATTGGGCCCTTAAGCAAGGCCCTTCACCCTCTCTGCTCCCCAGGTGCTGGAGTTGGCTGCCCACCGCTGGAGTTGGGTGTGTGTCACTACCCCTAGTTCACATGTGTGTGTGTGTGTGTGTGTTAGTGTGTGTGTACTTCCACAGATGGGTAAAATGCGGAGGACACTTTTCGCTGTACAGTGACCGATACGTGCACCTTTACCTTTAACTACATGACCTTGCCAAAAATGTATATCTATTAAACAACAATATTAACAACAGGCTTCCTTCTGCTTAGCCAACATCTGGAGCTGGAACTCACCAAGGTAGAGTTGGTATAATTGGTATCTTCCTCTGGCATGGGCAGAAACACAGCCAGAGCCACACAGTTAGCAAAGATAGTCAGCAGGATGATGATCTCAAAGGGCCTGGAGGAGATCGGTCAGGAAAACACTGGCAAATCAAATCAATTACAATGTACTTTAAAGAGGATAATCATGCAGGGTGGTGAACTGATGTGAACTGTGCTGTGATAGCACTGAAGTCTGAAAAGGGTTTAATGTCGCTAAAGGCTACACTATATGGACAAAGGTATTGGGACACCTGCTCATTCAATGTTAATTCAAAGAGTTGATCCTGTTCTTGTTGGAGTAGCTGTCTCTACTGTCCTGGGAAGGCTTTCCACTACATTTTGGAGCATGGCTGTGAGGATTTGATTGCATTCTGCGACAACAGTGGTAATAAGGTCAGAATGTTGCATGATCGATTCCCCCACTGTTTTAATACCAAATTGATAGTGTGTTGGTTATTGGTCCTAAACCTGAACGACTCATCACTTAATAGTGGAAAGATACACCTCCAGCTTTCTCAAAGGTCAGGGCCTGACCATTCCATGGTGTTTTTAAACAGTGTTCCACATGTTGAGTTTTCAAACATAACACTGAACCATTAGATGCTCTCTATAAAGTTCTAGCAGTCCTTCTGCCTAATTTCTAGATCTAGTGCTGAATTAAATCGACCGAACATCAGCTTGAATTGTTTTCCACAACAGCAACCATGTTATCAACCTACTCAACAGTCATATACTGTGCACTTGAACTGCTCTTTGAAACTCCATCCATGAAACAGTTCATCAATCTGCCAAGCAGTCCTGTATGGGACAGTGTGGGACAGTCCACATGAGTGTATGAGCATGGGTGTGCATTTCTGCCAGTAGGGGGCAAGATATCAGAATTTCCCTGCCAGCTCAGCATCATGTCTAGCACAAGTGATCTCACACAACAGCTGCACACACCCAGAATATTATCAAACCACTTTAGCACGCTTATTAAAATGGCTCCGAAATAACATCTACTGCTTACATCAAAGCAAACAGAATCCAGGCCTCCTTACATGGGACTTGTGTTCTTTTTCGTAGGGAATGTCGCAAAACCCACAGAATTCTTTTCAAGGTAGGGCCTACATTTCTTTTTATACTAGACGTAGCACCCTCAGTCATTCCAACACTCATACACTAATTATATGGGAAGGTACAAAGAATTTACTAGGAGCAAAGATTGATATTAAAGCCAGTAACAAAGCTGATTAGCTGACATGCTTAGAACCTCTCTCCATGCTTAGAACCACGCACCAGACAGCTGGTCTCTTAGCGCACAATTAAGGGGTTGTATATATAGTCTCTATATAATGTGAGGTCAGTCTTCACATCAACACCCTAGATAGTGAAAAGACCTGAGATCATGTTTCCATTCAACTGTGGTGGGTCAGACAGATAACAAAAGCTTAACACCTTCCCTCCGGCTCACGACAAAGATTTCAGCACCTAGGAGATTAAATAGAACAACTTCCTCTCTATTAATGCAGATCGAGGCAGCCAAGACAGTGGAACATTTTTATCTACAGAACAATATGGCTGAATCTTAAATGGCAACAATGTCTACACCCAAATCGGGTATAACATTCAACCGACAGTCACTTGGGACTTAAAATAAAGAACTATCTGGACATAGAAGCCGTAGTCAGATTCATGCCTAGTGTACTAAATAGGTGTATAGAGAATTGGAAGTTTAGCCTAAGAAGTAGAGGACTAAGAAGTAGTTTCTCTGGCCTTGTGCTTTCTTATGTATGAATGCTAAGCCTGAATTTTGAATGCTACTACAGCAGCCCTCCCGGCCTGAGATAATATGTTGTACCTAGACAGACAAGCAGTTGAAAGCCAGGTTTTGTGATGCACAAGCACAAAGCCAGAATGCTGTAGAGTAACAGTTCTTGTAAAAAAAAAAGTACCAGATCTCCATCAAAGCCAATGGTTTCAACTGCTGGTCACAGCCAACTTGCCATTAAGATGGCATTCAAATTCAGCCAGGCTGCATACTGTCAGAATCAAGGTACAATCTAGTATCTCAGGTCAGCCACAGATGCCTAAATGTGTTTGAAGGATACTTCCATTCCACAATGTTGATGCAGGTCTTGCGGAAGGGGTTCTTAAGTGTGAAAAAGAAGAGGGAGCGGGCGGGCCTGGGGTTCCCACCAGTGGCCTGTAGCTTCTTCAGCTTCTCCCGTTGCTTCCTCTTCAGCTCATCTTCGTTCATGATGAACGAGGCCAGGGCTGGCCCTCCACTGGAATCCATTTTTCCTTCTGAGTGTCTCTCACCTACAAGGTCTCAATCTTAGCAGAGGGGAAAAAATCCTGAAAAGAACCCAAGCCCAAATCTTCCCCAGCAGTGTTCCACAGTCTCTAGCAAGATTCCCAACTTTACAATCCTTTGGGTCTCCCAGAAGACTGGGTCAGGCCTTGTACTGTGCTCCTACACCTCCTCCACCCTCCGTTTCCCTACAGCTCTCTCCTTCTCTCTCCGATAGAAAGACACTGCCAAGCTCCTTGGCCCTGGCCCCTTTGTGTGGAAAACTTACACCAAGCAAGGAGAAATTAGAGGAGCGCAGAGCGTTTGGGATGCAGTTGGCCCGTGTCAGGTTTATATATAGACGAGCAGAGAGAGAGTGTCCATGCTTGGGGCTGGGGGAAGAGGGTTCTTTAGCGTTCGAGTGGGACCAGAAACACAGGAGGAAGTGGGACAGCTGGGACAGGCAGCAGCCGTGAAGCTACAGCTGCCACAAGCAGCAATACAGATGAAAGAAAAGATAATGAGGGGAAGAGAGCAGGACAGAGACACAAGCAGAGAAAAACTCAGTTTGCTCATTTTGTGACACTGAGCAGACAATTCCTGGAGACATTCACAGAGCTAGGGCTGAAGATTAGTACAAGTTTTCCGAGCCAATGGCTCCCAATTGCATAATAACTACTAATACTAACTACTTGTTGAGCATGTAGTCCAAGGTACACATTCAGGCGCATACTCCAACCGAATTTTGAGTGTGGTTATGACTGACACTATTATCCCACAATGCAATGCTAAAAAGAAATGGAGGAGCTACTCACTTCTGGAACAATTACTAGAAACAAATGGCAGAGAACGACAAAAGTGCAGTGGCAACTGTGGCAGGAGAACTTGCAGTGATATGTATTGGCATACCAACACTTCATCACTACCTGTCAATACAAAACGGTTAGTATGGTAATATTTAGTGTACTAACCTGCCAAGCATGCACTATTAAGATTAGTATATAGCATATACCTTATAGTATTAATATGTTGTACGCAATTGGGATGCAGCCAGCCAATTGATGTGCATCAGCAACACTGGAAAGATGCACATTACCCCCAGCCACACTGCAAAGAAATAAAAAAGGTGAAATAACAACAAAAAAAGATAATATATAATTCAAATATGTTTTTCAAATAAATAAGTGACACCAAAATTCAGTGGCAAAACAATACATTTTCTGCAGAGAAACACCATAATTTTACAGATCCTGATTTATTATAATTGAACACTTTCAATAAAGTGGCAGCGTCTACAGTTCTACTGAGAAACACTATTATTTTACAGGTTTTCCCGGAATTATTATGATCAAATCACACAATAACCCAATAAATAATCTGTTGGGAAAAAATTAACGGGAGCATTTGAGGTAGCATGAGAGTCACACTCAGCAACACAGAAAAAGTCAACCTGCTCTTACAGCCTACAACACTGACCATTACATAATACAAACATGGACGCCTAAGAGAAGGCAGCCTCTGGGAAACGAAAAAACACATTGATGGTAAGTGTCAAGGACTGGAGGACACACCCTGTATGCAAATAGCAACAGATGCCAGGAGCCAGTGGGAAATATGTATTTGTTTGCTGCAGAAGTTTTGGTGTTGTCAATTTCTTGGTGTTTAAAAAAATAATTCAGGACAAATCTGTAAAATTAAATATGTGTTTCTCTGCAGAATTTCTGTAAATGTATAGCTTGTCCACTGAATTTGAATGATTTGACTTAAATTTTATGGTTGTGCAAAATTTCTGCGCTCAGATGCGTTGAAAGGTGAAGGGGTTAGGATGCAGTATCATAGATCACAAGGTTGTGGGTTGTGATCAAGATTTCCATTCTTTGCCATTTTTAAATGTTAAGCTTAGAGGCTCTTGTTGTCTTTACTGTTTCTGCACCAGACTGACTTTCTGGATCTGTTCTTTCACTGTTGTTTTTATAGTTGTTCATTTATTTGTCGGCTCTGACCAAAGATGCAGAAGCAGCTCTATTACAGAGGTGATTCTGAATTTAAAGATTTGACACCTTCTGAAGTTCAGCTTGCTCCTCTATTGGTGTTTATTAGGGGATGGTCCTGCAAAATGCATGACTGACTGGTGCAGTTTAGGAAATAAATTAATTAATTGAATGACTGATAATAATAATAATAATAATTATTATTATTATTGAGTTTATTATGTTAGATTAGCTGTTTTAATGTTAATGCATTAAAAATGCAAAAAATCAACCATTATATTTACAGACATTAAACCCCAGACCAGATCTCTCACTTTCTGAGATTTCATTTGATGTCACGCAAAAAATGGGTTTCAGTATATCTTTTAAATGGGTTAAATACTTTAAATGCTCTACTGATATTATTTGTGTAATGATCTTATTATATGAGATATATATAAGATGTGCTGACTGCTGTGCTGGCTGCTTAAAAGATGTGCTGGTTGCTGTGCTGATTGCTTGAAGATGTGCTGGTTGCTGTGCTGACTGCTTAAAAGATGTGCTGGTTGCTGTGCTGACTGCTTAAAGATGTGCTGGTTGCTGTGCTGACTGCTTAAAGATGTGCTGGTTGCTGTGCTGACTGCTTAAAAGATGTGCTGGTTGCTGTGCTGACTGCTTAAAAGATGTGCTGGTTGCTGTGCTGGCTGCTTAAAAGATGTGCTGGTTGCTGTGCTGACTGCTTAAAGATGTGCTGGTTGCTGTGCTGGCTGCTTAAAAGATGTGCTGGTTGCTGTGCTGACTGCTTAAAAGATGTGCTGGTTGCTGTGCTGATTGCTTAAAGATGTGCTGGTTGCTGTGCTGACTGCTTAAAAGATGTGCTGGTTGCTGTGCTGACTGCTTAAAGATGTGCAGGTTGGTGTTTCAGGTGCTTAAAGATGTGCTGGTTGCTGTGCTGACTGCTTAAAGATGTGCTGGTTGCTGTGCTGACTGCTTAACGATGTGCTGGTTGCTGTGCTGACTGTTTAAAGATGTGCAGGTTGGTGTTTCAGCTGCTTAAAGATGTGCTGGTTGCTGTGCTGACTGCTTAAAGATGTGATGGTTGCTGTGCTGATTTCTTGAAGATGTGCTGGTTGCTGTGCTGATTTCTTGAAGATGTGCTGGTTGCTGTGCTGACTGCTTAAAGGCCTTAAATATCAATCTAGTAGATAAAATCCATCCAGTAGATGAAATCCTGCTTTATGGAATACCTCCCTAAATCCCACCAGTCTGGCGTAAAGGCATCCATCTCAGATTAACAAATCAATACAAACAGTAAGGAACATAAACAGGACTATAAATGTTTACCACACTGCATTTATTTTATTCATCAGTGTAAGCATAGTAATACACAAGCGGTCGAAGACGGAGTTGCATGTCTCACATATCAAAAAAAGCAGAGATTGTTCACAGACAGTGAGATGCCAATCACCTTTTAATATGATAAGCAGCCAAGTATCATGTCTCAAAACCAGCAAAGAAAAACTATACAATTAAATAAACAAATACAGACATACATAAATACTTCATTTGAGGTACAAAGCCAGCATTGTAGCTCCACTGCACAGCACCATGGAGCAGGAAAAGTGCAACCAGTGTCAGAACATGAGTAAAAGAGTCATGATAAGGGGTCAGCTTGAGGGAACCTGCTATTACCCTCCCTATTTCTTAGTCATTCAAGTTACTGTTGAATATTAATTACAACACGAAGCATAAGTGTGGTGCAAAATGAGGGGCCACTGCCAGCCCTACAGTTAAACACCTTTGGACTTTTGGAAAAAGAGGAGAACTACTTTAATAACAGGGGGTCGGTTTCCCAGGTAGGGGTTTAAGCTAGTTTTCAGTCACACTTTATATTAAGTGGCTAATAACTGTGTAGTTACAGCAGGAACACAACAGTGAACACACCACCAGTAGTCACTGTTGCTCTGAGTGACTGTTCATTTGTAACTGCATATTCATTTGAGACACTTCATAGGGTTTGTTTTTCCCTGTGGAGGATGCAGTTTGTTCCCCTCACTTTCCAGCATTAGGCAGCACAGATGTGTTTTAAAATGTTGAGCAGCAGCAGAACAGTAGAAATTAAATTAACCCATTTTATGATTTTTACAAGGAAAAGTAGCCAAATGATTTTTAATTACTGTTTATTCAGAGTATTAAGAGAGGTGTGATGCCACATCTGTCACACATCCCACTCGGTATGCAGAAAAAACACCAAACTGCTAAGTGTAGCTAATAAGAAATAATGGAAGTCAATGAATGACCAAATGTTCTCAGGTGTTGAGGATGTTGAATTTCATGCTTACATTAAGCAGTTTTTAATTACTCAGCTTACCCTTCCCACTGAAAGCAGGTTTTATCAATAAAGTGTATCTTTATTACCTTGTAGTCCAGTGTTCAGTGTGGTCAATCATAAGGATAACTGAAACAGCTAAAAATAAATAAATAAATAAATAAATAAAACCCAGCACTTTCTGTCAGTGTTATGTTTTCTGGCAGGTGGGACCTGATTTCAGATTATCGCTGAATAATAATACAATCTTGCAAACCTTAAAACCCAGTAACTGGATTAATCAGTAAATAACTTCAATCTCGCCTTGCAAACAACAGTGGTTCCTAGCTTTCCCCCTACTGGTAGAACTTAGGAACAACTCAGCCAGTTTGCATTGCTCTGCATGTTGTTACCGATTAGAAATCCTTCGGGCGTACTAGTCCACAGAGCTGAAGGAGTTAAGAAGATCAGCGGTAAATAACAACAAGAGTTTTGACTAAAGTCTACATTTGACAAGTCTTCCATTCCATATTTAACTAATCTGTAGGGGTGTGACGGGATGCATATTTGTACTGAACCATCACGATACGAGCGCCACGGTCCGGTGCGGGCGGATGCACGGAAAATACATGCTATGCACTTAAATATAGAAATTTTACAAGCGAGCACTCCCTCCTCTCCCTCTCCTCCTTCTCGCTCTCCCCCTTACTGCTGCATGTAGAGTGTGGCTCATATGCAATCATTCTTTGCAATCATTTCTTTCTTTGGAAAATGTGCAAGTTTTTCCAACATACCAACCATTTCTTCTTATTTCAACTCATGAAGTCATGGTGGATTGGACAAGGACAGTGTGTAGGTATTGTTGGATAGCGGTAGTGTGAGTGTGTGTAAGAGGAGAGGCTGTCTGTTCAAAATCAAGGGCTAATCTCATGTTTTTTGTATTTCTTTGGGTAGCTTTTTTTAAACAAACTTCTGTGACTTCTGTGTAGCGTTACACCCCTACTAATCCACTACATTCAATTGCTAAATCTGTTGACACGCTTACAAAGAAAGGGTGAGAATGTAAAAACTGTAGTGTTCCCCAGAATTGTACTGTCTTGCTTTACAGTCCTCTTTTCACAGCTATACAGCCTACAAATTATAACATTGCAGCCACTACAAGCAAATGTTCAGGTTAAATAGCTTAACTTAATAATTTCACTGCCAGTATAAATACCAGCGGGTCCTCTTTGGTGGTGCAGTCGCTATATTCTTTTTAGCACATTTCTTCAATCAGCAGAACACTATGCAAACAGCCTCAGTAAGCTCATGGTACCTGAACACGGCCCCACTGATTAAAACAAAGAAATAAACCCACTATGTTCAGCGATCACCTTCCCTCGGCCTCTGAGAGCTTAGCTGAGAAGTTTGTGACGGTCAAACACAGTCTTGCGCTGCTCCTGAACCTGCTTCTTCCAGCGCTGCTGAGCCCCCTCCACTCGCTCCAGCACTGTGTTCCCTCGGCCCTGAGGCCCGCTCACATGAGGCCTTGCATCCTGTAGAGGGAGACAGAGCACAAAAGTAAGACCTCTGCAATCTTAAACATATCCTCCCTCTGGCTATTCTTTTAAGACCTGCACTGCCCACGATATTCATATTGACATTACAATCCGTTTGACATTTTCCTGTGGGGAAGCAGGGTTAGCTACAGGCATGTGTGCATGTACCTCAGTATCCTCTTCATTCTGCAGTGGCTGCGTGTAGGGGTCGTGTCTGCGGATCAGCGGATCCACCAAAAGCAAAAACAGCATGTACAGCAGAAGAGAACCGACCACAGACAGGTAGATGATTATGGTCACCTGGAAAAGACGGTGAAGAATACAGTGCAGTGGAATAAGGTATAACGAAAGTCACGAGTCATCACCAGTGCCAGATCAGTGAAACGTACATACCTTGATAGTGTTGCTGCTACGTTCCTCATACTTGCACTCACAGAGTAGACAATAAGCCTCCACATCATGACCAGGGACTGGCATGGGTTCCACTACATGCAGACAGTTACTGTAAACACAAGCAATAACAAAACCATCAGAATTAATAATACGCATATCTCTAAAGCAGCAATGCTCCTTTATATCCAACAATAGGCTGGTGGGGTGCAGTATCCTGTTCCTACTCATCTGTAGTAACACACTGATACTGATAACTGGTACAAACACTGAACCCAGATGTGCAAATGTACATACACGCACAGCTTGTCTGATCTCTGTGGACACATACTGCAAATAGGACTCTCTGGAGCACATTAACAAAAACCTACTGGCACCATGCCTAATGCCAGGGGAGGGCTAGAGGTGTATAAAGACCCCAGCATTGAGCTGTGAAGCAGTAGAACTGTGTTCTCTAGAATGATTGTGATCCATCCAATGCTTTTCGGATGAGTTAGGGATAAGGTGAGTGGTGATCATTCAATATCCTGACCTTATTAGCACTCCTGAGGCTGAATATCTCACAGCAATGCTCCAAAATCTGGTACAAAGCCTTCCCTGGACAGTAAAGGCAGTCACGCCAACAAAATCAAGGGGATTAATATGATGCTTGTCCTCCTTTGCTGCACCAATAGCACCTATATTCATCTGAGAGAGCTTTACACTAGATGTTGGAACACTGCGCTGAAGATTTTACAGCACACGACCACAAATACATTAGTTCTGGATCAGAAATACCACACTAACACATCTCATATGTAACGGGTGGAGCTCCAGCAGTCTAGAGAATGCAGTTCCATTGCTTCACTCCCCTGCTGAAGGGATGTATGCGCCTGAGGCTGATGCTGATGCTGATGCTTTGCACTGGTCATGGTGATGGAGTTGCCATCCATCCTGTATCTGGAAGCTAAAGACATTTTCCGTATGCACCTTAAAATGACCTGAAATCTTTCATTAGAAGGGTGTCTGGACAGGGATGTACAATAGTCCACAGTGGCTGCTAGCTAAATAAAACAGAACTTACCAGTCCTTTTGGGAAGCATTCCTGTTGTAGATGTTGCCACTGATATTACGGTAGGGAGGGCAGATGCACTTGCAACGCACATCTTCAAAGCTCTGTGATAATTTGAGGAGGAGCAGTAATAATTAATAAGTAATACTGAGGACACTAAGGTTGCGATTCCTTCAATGTTCACATGCAATGGGGGAGAAATTAAGAAGGCGATTTAGATCCCAGTTAACTTACTTTATTAGCGAGGGCATGAGACACGACCTCACAGAGAACCAAAACCAGCAGGACAAGTGCTGGGACTCCGAGTCCTCGAATACTGCTTAGCATTATGGTCACTTCTGCAACACAGTCAACACATAAGGGGAGAAAATCATGCACTGGTAATTCACTAGTTTAGCTAGACTAGCTAGTGCTCATTATTTGCGTATATGAGTTTATGCAGCTTGGTAGAGAGACATGTTTGCAGTTGCATGTTTAGTAACGGAGCTTCTCTCAAATTTAGATGTCAACCTGACCAAGAAGTTAAAACGACGTTTGCTAGCTACATGATTTGGTGGTTAAAATGTTAACATAACGTAAACTACGACTGCAGTAGCGAGCTGACTAGTGCTAGTGCTACGCTCTCTGTGGCTGATCGCTTCCATAGGTACTAGCTAGCTACCTCCATCACTCCCTCCATCACTCCCTCCCTACGCAGCAGAAATAAAGTCAGCGCCCCACCGCACAGAGACAATCTCCCACCATGCAGAACTTTATGCATTTTATACAAAACATCATAACTGAATAATAACCACTCACCTTTTGACTTGTTGGCTAGCTAAGTCAACCTAAATCATGCCTCGGACCTGGGCAGTGATGAAGAAGCACCGTCACTAGAACTTTAACTTTAGATTTCAAAATAAAAGTCCTTCCCCGTCCAATGGCCGCTTTGGGGCGCATCCATGATTAAAAAAATAATAAAAATAAATAAATAAATAAATAACGTTTGTTTGGACTGAATGAGTGAGTGAGTGTAGCGTTAAAATTAAATTGCTGTGTAAGGATGAGGGACTGGTTATTTTTTCTTTTATAGTATGTTCAACATGCGATTTGAATATATTATTTTTAATGAACAGCATAAAATGGGTTTTCAATCATTGAGCCCCTTTGTCATGGTTCAGCTTCATAAGACATTTTTAAAACACTTTCTTTCACTGCAGTGTGAATGCCTAATTCCTGTGAAATGTAATTAAGGAGCGTTACGTGAAGCGTACACGTTTGCATGCTTTCCGTGGGGTCCGCTATAGCTTATGCGCCACAACTTTCATGGCACAAGCCTTTTTTTAATTAACCAATCACCGATTACGTCCTCATTGCGTACGAATACTAGCCAGTTTTTAAGTATATAGTATAGAGAAAGTGTCGAAGTTGAGTATCCTCAAAAATCCAAGATATGCAGAATCAGTCATTGTTTGAGTGTGGTTACAATGAACACTTATCCCACAATGCTATGTGAGACGAAAGAGAGGAGCTGCCCACTTCTGGAACAACAATTAGGAAAAGAAAATTGAGGATAAAGCTGCAAGTGGCGGTGGAGAACGTGCAGTGGTGAATGTTAGCATATTAACACTCCTTCATTTCCTGTTAGTTCGTTAATATTTTGTGTACTATTCTGCCAGACTCGTAATATTAAGAGTAGTATGTAATCTAAACCTTAATGTATTAGTGTGTAGTATGCATTTGGGACACTGGCTGTTGCATAGTGTCTGTCCATGGAGTTCACCCAGTTACCATGTGCACAATGCAGCGAGTGAAACCTCAACGCAACGTCTGCAGTTCTTTGTTTTCTCTGCAATTACATCACATTGTTTGCTAAAGCCAGGCAAATGTTGACTCCATAAGACGTATGCTGAGGCTTGGCGTGTCAGAATGCGGAGGTGGAAAGAAGACTAAAATATTCTACTATTCTAAAAATACAAAGATCAATTTTCATACAAGCTTACTCAACTTTTACTGATATTTAAATCCATTAAATTACTGGTGTAAAAAACTAAATCTACAAGTTAAATTTAAAAACGTGGCTAATTTAAAATGTACTCAGAGTTATGATGACCATGGGATATACATTTTAAATAAGTCATTTTTAATTAAAAGGAACATCTTTACCAATTGTACAAAGTGCAATAACGAAAAATGACAGCACACGACATTTCAACCATCTAGTGCAGACCATGGCATAAACTGTGGACCATCCTTCTTTTCTCATCTATAAATCAAAACGGGTCATGGTCACAGTTTGTGTGTCCATCTTTAGAGCATTACTCTTTCATACTTCCTATTAAGTTTGAGCAGCAGTTGGTTTTCAAAGTCAGTAGAGTTCATCCACTCTCGCTTTGCAGCGAACAGTGGTCCAACGCAGCTGAAGAGACGTTCACAGGCGGCTGAGGCCGGCAGGCCAGTGTTGAGTCTGAGAGAGAGTTTTTTGATTTGTGGAAAGGAGTTCAGCAGAGCCAGTTTGTCTGAGACACAGGCAAGATACCCATCCAGCTCCTCTGTACCTCGTGACCTCCTGGACTTCATTGAGGAGAAGAAATCTTCTTCATCTGATGAATGTTGACTGACTTGCTCCACTCCAGCCTCATCCATCTGGTCAAGGTGCTGTCTCACATAGACCAGACCTGTTGAGTGACAAACACACACACACACTCACACATTCTGTATACATCTGATAATTAAGCAGAACTGGGATTAATAATTAATAACTAATTACATACAGCATGATATTTAATAATGAAACCATACCTGCTTCTATGATATCAGCCCTCTCAGTCCAGGTGGTCTTGAACTGTGGCAGAAGGATTGCTGCAGCAATCAGTTCAGGGTCTTCAATCATCCCACCAAAGCGCTTTTGAACACCATCCTGAATGGCTCTGATGAGTGGCAGACACATTTTGGAGGACGTCTTCAGTCTGCTGAGTTTTGCTTGTAGCTGGAAGATCACTGGCAGGAGCCACCCCATGTGTGTACTGGTCTCAGACTGGAGGATGTTTAAGGCCCTCACCACAGGCTTCATCACAGTGCAGTACTCAGTCAGGAAAGCAATTTTAGCTGGACTCAGCCTGTGTGACATACAGCGTATGTATACAACTCTTAGCAAAACATGCAGCAGGAATAGGTGTGGAATGTGTAGGCAAGTATTTTGACAATCTTATATAGGAGCACTCGAAATTACTGAACCTACATTGCAAATTAGGTTTATCACCACATTCAACATTCACATTCTACTTTTAATAATGATTGCAGTCTCAGAATTATTCAACCCCTTCGTGCCAAGAGTATTTAGTGCTCAGTATGGCATTCTTTTGTTATTATGACCTGCTGCATCTTGGATGCATGGCCAGACACTAGCTTCTGGAATTGTTCCTTAGAAATCTTAGCAGATTCCTCATGGGCATTGGTCTCCAGTTCACAAATATTCTTGGGTTTGCGTGCTGCAACTGCCTTCTTTAAATCCCACCAACCTTTTTTTTTTTTCTAAGGGGGTCAATTCAACAGACTATGATGGCCACTCCAGAATCTTTCAGGACTTTTTCTGAAACCAAGCCTTGGTGGACTTTGAGGTGTGCTTGGGCTAATTGTTTTGTTGGAAGGGCCAGCGATGCCCAAATTTCAGCTTCATTACAGAAGGCAAGATGAGGTTTGATCTTTGATTGAATCCATCTTGCCCTACATATGCTGCAGGTTTCCAGTGCCAGAGGAAGCAAAGCAGAGCATCACCGAGCCACCATGCTTCACTGTATGCAGGGTATTTTGCTTCATGCTTCCTCCTCCAGACATATTGCTGATTCATTGGCCTGGAAAGGTCCAATTTTCAGTCCTGGGAGATTCTGGCGTGGCCGTCACAGTTGCCTGACTTGGAATGATTTTAAGAAGGCGGTTGCAGTACGCAAGCCCAAGCATACTGGTGAAGACTGGGCAATGGTTCCTCAGGTACACTGCCAGCAGCAGGTCAAACGAAAGAATCTCTACTAAGCACTAGAGATGCTTTTCATAAGGGGGTTGTATAATTCTAAGGCTGCAGTGGTCATTAAAAGTGGTGTTTTGTGTTGAATGTGGAGAAGCACTTGTTCTATTAGTTGTGTTGAGCTATTTAAAATTGGTCTTAGATTTTTGCAAACAGCTGAAAGATTGTAAATGGTGCTAATGAACCTGGTTATTCACATTTTATATTTTAGAAACAGAAATGAAAATTAACTCACATTTTCACTCGGAGTTCTTCACAGACATTCCTGATCACATCCTCCCCCTCCTCTTGTATGATCCGTAGGATTCTCTCCACAGCCACGTATGTCGAGTTCCATAGACTTTGACTTGGCCGGATGAGCTGGAGCTTCCGTTTATCTTCCACAATTTCTGCTGCCATATATGACAGACCTGACCTGTTCCAGATTGCTTGGCATTTCTCAAAGGCTGCATGTGACAGCCGCTTGTATGCGTCATTCTTCTCTACTGCCATGGCAGCATCTGTTGTAGCAACCAAGTTTAACAGGTGGCATGCACATCTTTGATGTGGAGCAAGCTGGTACTCAAGACTGCCATCTTGTTCTAGGATGCCGAATGTGTCCAGGTAGTCAGCTTTGGGCTCTTCAGAAAAGTCTTGGTCTGACTCGGATTCCTCAAACTGGCTTTGCTCACCAAACACACCAAATTCCTTAATGAAGTTTGAGCCGCTGTCTGTTGTGGTTTTTACCACTTTACCCCCTATTCTGTATTGACAATAAATGTCATTAAGGGCACCTGCAAGGACATCAAAGTTGTGGGACCCTTTTAACCTCTGGCAAGCAAGTGCAGCGGATCTCCTCTTCAAGTTTTCCTCATCTAGCCAATGGGCTGTGACTCCTACGTAACTTTGCTGGTATGCTGTCCAACAATCCACAGTGGTGGCAACATAGCTGACTTTACTGAGGTGCAACATCAAAGTCCTCTTCATCTGGCTGACAGCTCCCTCTATTCTGTTCTGGAGAGTGGGTCTGTTGATGACCTTGCATTGAGGATTCAGTGTCAGTAAAAGTTCTTTAAAATCAGGTTGTTCA
The DNA here is from genome assembly GCF_030463535.1 of Salminus brasiliensis. Lineage (NCBI taxonomy): Eukaryota > Metazoa > Chordata > Actinopteri > Characiformes > Bryconidae > Salminus > Salminus brasiliensis. Next base: position 13,782,369 of record NC_132883.1, read on the forward strand.
ACCACAGAAAATGGATGAAACCCCTCACAAATGAATTTAATTAGGAGCTTGTCAACCTTCGCCTGTGACACATGTCTGTTTGCACCCACTGCCATCAAGTGACTTATTTTTGCTTGCTTGCTTGGGCTTCCTGGTGGTTCCAGGGGTCGCTTCCGTGTTGCTACAAAGTCGCTGAAGGCTTTCAGCTTTGATGGATGTTTCCTCTGTGAACAAAATGTGTTCATCAGTTGTGTTCATTGAACTGAATTTAAAACATGTATATTCAGTGATAAGGTCAATTACACACATATGTTGACCCCATTTACAACTGGTTACTTCATGCGTCTTGAGTATCAGGATTATATCTGGATCAGGCCAGGCCACATCAAGATGCAAGTATAAACACACCCAAGATATAGTTAAACCAGATAAAAATCTGATTACTCAAACCATTTCAGGAGACGTGTTTGAGCCACGTTACAGCAGCGTAAATGTATTCGTATCTCTAAGACGTTCGCAACCCCCAAAACCCCTCCCAGTACATCTGAAATAGCAGTAGTAGTAGTAATTGCCACACAGCGAGTGAAGTTGCCTATCCTCTCACATAGCAATCAGCATAGTGTGACTTCAGCCTCACTAGCATTTTACCAGCAAGTGTAAATACACATGGCTAAAATCTTATCAGGATAATCCAGATACTAGTCACATGAAGTGACCAGGTATAAACAGGGCTTTTGTCTATCACATTTCCTAATGCACAATTCTTGTTCACAGAGGTCCTGTTTACACCTGGTCACTTTGCCCTTCTTAAATGTCAGGATTGTATCCGGATACACTTAAATATGAGAGTGTAAACGCACCCAGGAGGCATTTAAACCAGATACAAATCTGATCATTCAGGTCGGAAGTGGTCTTGGAGGCGCATTTGACTACCAAGTGTAAAATGGTGTCAGATGCCTGAATATATGAACAGTACTATTAAAAATAGTAGGTTATATGAGGGACTTACACCTAGTCAGTGTATTTACTGCAGTAGACCTCCCCGTTTGGAGGAACAGAGAGAGATACACTGCTGAGCACAGGAACAGCATCACAGCAAGAAGTCTCACTATATGCTGTGTTGTTGTTCCAGGGCTCAGCAGTGTAACTCTGTGGTTCTGTCAGTGCACCACGCTCTGCTCCTGCACACTTACGAGTGCTGAGCACTGTCTCCTACTAGTTAAACACACAGACTGGGCATAAGGACCTCACTCAACCAGTCACACTACCATTCACACAGTTGAATATGACTCTATTAACATTCAAATAGGTGGTAACTTTCCATAGACCAATTATGGACATGGAGTGAAGTACCAGTTGATGTGTGAATTTAGCTGCTCTACAGATCTGAACAGGCTGCAGTCAGCAATTCAAATGAACATCATTTCTGTTTGTCCTCAACAAATTGATGTTTAGCATTATTTTACAGGCTTTGTTAGCTAGATAGACCAGGTACTGTTCGTGTATCGATTTGGCTTGCAGTCTCAGTTATTGATGACGTCAGCAGATCGTTAGCATCATCAATAACTAGTTACCAGCAGGTTGGTTGAAAGACAGACAGACAGATGGATGGATAGACAGACAGATAAAATAGCAGAATATGAGAAAATAAATGCACAATAAATAATAATCATAAAAAAGAGGTAGCTAAAGTAAAGCAAAGGAAACTTTATCCACATAGTGCCAAACATTAGCTAGCATGTCTTCTTGGTTAATATGTACAAAACCTGTCCCTAAACTGTGGTAGTTGTGTAACTTACCTGTACATGCTTGCGCAGGTTTGATGTGGAGTTTTTATAAGCTGCCAGTTCGGTCGCTCTGGGCAAACACAGCTTACACTGCATTATAAAACTGTTGCCATTCTTGCACTTGAAACCGAAATGGTCCCTTAAATATGGCCAGGGGTTCCCTTCATTTCCTTCGAGCTCAACTTCAAGAGACTTGGACAGGATTTTGCTTCCAGCCGGGTCTGCAGCACTGGAGGCTCCCTGATCTATCTCCATCTTCTCTGGGATTTTAGGGCCCGTTTGTTATCCTGATTCTTCTTCTTCTTTCGGGATACTGGCGTTCGGCAGAACAACTACAGGTGCATTACCGCCACCCACTGGCCTGGACAGTGAAGTAAGACTTCGGGATTTAGTGAACTGCAGTGAAAACCCGTGAGGAGGAGGAGAGGATAATCATCAACAGATGATCCTTATAGAACAGTCTGTTCACTCGGTGAACATCTGTACAACACCACTAGACACACAAGACCAGGCTCCTATCTGTATGAATGGGGAGAGACCTAAATACTTCTACATGTCAAATTACAGGTCAAATACTATATATATATATATATATATATATATATCAAAAACTTGAATGAATAATTTGTATTATTTACATCGATGATGCTTCCGGATTCTTCTGGCTACTGCGCTTGCGCAGATCTCCACAAAGCTACGTTCGCGGTGTGACCAGCAAACAGATTGGCTACTTTTGTTGAGGGGCGGGACTTCACCCGTAAACAGACGCCATGTTGAGCCTCACTAGCACGCATATTCATATTTTACTCAGTGACCCGTCTCCGGCGATTTGTAATAGATGTGATTTTTAATGTAGCGAGGTACTGCACTTCAAACCAAACATACTGAAGTAAAAGTAAAAAACAAAAGTACACAAAAATACTTTATTACAGTAACGAGTAATGTAATTCATATGTAATTAATTACTTTCTACGCCTTAAAATGAACACTATTCATCTTATTTTCTAACTGAAGTATCTTTGTTTTTTTTTAATCTATTTTTTATATCTATTTAAACACAATTATTGCTATCACTACTAATAAAAAGGTCGTTGCTAGCAATAAATGCCTCCATCATTAAAAATAAAATGAAACTACAAATTTGCTCTGTGGCTTGATTTTACAGAAGGGATCAAAAATCTAGCACTAATTCATATTGGTTTGTGGAAGTCTGCTCTTTTGAGTGTCTGTTTAAATTTGTTGTATACTAATTCAAATGTAAAATTAAAACCACAGTGAAACTTTAATAAACAATGTGTAATGTAAACTGTAATATCCCGTGCGTATCTATTCCTAAAATGCTACGTTTGCATTACTAAATATTAAACTATAATCTGCAAGTACGACTTTTACCAACACGTCTTACGTCATACACGTACGCTCTGGAGAGACTGTTTCTATTGGCTGTTTGAGCTGTCGATCACACACCTCTGGGTCCAATCGCCAAGAGACTTTTCAATATCACATTTTTGGCGGTAGTAGGAAGATGGCGGAAAATTTGAAAGGTAAGAATTCGCGGTGCTTAACCTCTTTAAACGTAGGATTCACATGGTTATACATTTACTAGTCAAGAGTACCGGCGATCCGACGTATTCGGTTTCGACAGCTTAGGAAATGTAAGGGAGGTCTTTGCCAAGATGCGTCTGAAGCGCAGTAATCGCTGCTAGCTAAATGAACGTTGTTGGCGGTGTGTTGTTTTTGGGGGGAGAAGCGTTAGCGCCAAACGAAGCTTAACAGAGTTGCGCCGGGCCCAGGCCTGTACCTCACACAGTCCGAGAGTAACCCCCCACCCCCTATAGAAACCCACTACGCTGGGTTAAACGGTGGCCAGTAGATAAGCCCACCGGACTAACGATAAGTTCGCTCACTAACAGTTCAACGGCGTCCTCTCCATTGCCTGTTAGCCCGCTAGCTCGTACTGGTGTTGGAGTTGGAGAAGCCGCCGCCTGAACAGCGGACCACTCCTCTTTCCCCGTTTAAAATACCCGAGAAAAGTCGGAAAGACAGAAGACAGAGATAGTTTGTGGTGTGGTCAGAAAAGGCAGCCTTTTACACCCTGTTCGGGCTTTTAACTCCCTGCTACTGTGCTCTGCGTCGAGGGCCAGACATCGTGTAGCAGTGAGCTGTTAGTCCTCCGTCCCGCCACACAGCGAGCGAACCGCCAGGGTGTAGCTAACCGGGCTGTGGGGGTTTGGGCTGTTGTTTATTATCTGTGAAGAGTCTGCAGGTATCTTATCATAGGATTGCAGGACTAAAGGGCTCTATATAGTATCAGAGGAGTTTCTTAAGGATCTTAAGCTACTGAAATCAGTGGTTCTAAATGGATCCATGGGACCTTTATAAACCTTGCTTTTGTGGTTCTCTTTTTATGGCTGGGATCTTCCTGTAACTTTATACAACGGGTTCTCCACGCTTTTGGACCAGGCAAAGAACCATTTAAGCATTCATGTGGTAGAAATGCACGACGATATTAGATTGATGAAAAAATTGAGACTTTCATAGCCTGGAGCTTTTTTAAACTACGTTGTTAAAATAACTTGGCTAATACATTTATTTTACATTTCGTTGTAATGCTACTCCAGGTAGATATACTTACAGTATACGTTTAATAAATGTGTGTCCCAATTGTCCCATCAGCGCTTTCCTGTTTTACTGTATATGCAATCATTGCCTTTAGTGAAGACGTTTTATTCATGATCAGGCTTTATGGCTGTGTCTGTATATTTGCATTTACTATATACATTTATATTTACATTTTTGATGTGTGTGTGTATAAGAAATATATAAAATACACACCGATCAGCCATTGCAATGACGCCACCTCTTTGTTTCTACACTCATTGTCCCTTGTATCAGCTTCACATACCATTCAAGCACCCCATAGGAGACTGCAGTCCACTCTGCATACTTTGTTAGCGTTTTTAACCCTGTTCCTGAATAGTCAGGACCCCACAGGACCACCACAGAGCAGCAATTATTTGAGTGGTGGGTCATGTTCAGCAATGCAGTGAATCTGTGTGTTGAGCTGGTATGAGTGGATCAGACACTCTGTCCACTCTGTTAGACCCCCTGTTTGGTTGGTCCACCATGTAGATGTAAAGTCAGAGACAGAAGATTGCAGATTGTGTTGTCATCCTCCAGTCCTTCATTAGTGACTCTGAGGTGTTTAGAAACTCCAGCAGCACTGTTGTCTGATCCACTCGTACTAGCGCCATTTCAGTGTCACTGCAGGACTGAGATTGACCCACCACCCAAATACTGCCTGCTCTGTGGGGTCCTGAGCATTTAAGAACAGGATGAAAGAAGGCTAACAAGGTATGCAGAGAAACAGATGTACTATGGTCTGTAATTATAGAACTATATGGTAAGTGAGACTGATCAGTGTAGAAACAAGGAAGTGGTTTTATTGATATAACAAAGTACAGGAATTTTCTCTAGAAGTCAGTGATCTAACATCACAATAATAATAATGCACTCAGTGTTTCCAAGATTAGAGTAAAGTAAATGATATTGGGCATTGTCTGCCTCTGGTAGACGTCATGGAAAATGAGCTTCAAGCTGCAAAAAAGTTGTAACATTTAATTAAATAAATGACGTTGCACGTCCTGCAATGTGACTCTTGCGCACATCCACGTTGCAATGCCGATGCCCTACATTCTGGGGCTCCTTTAAGAGACTGTCAGCTGCTTTCCAACAGAAAAAAAACATGTAAAACTGTACACTGTTCTTCTCAAATGTTGACCAGCCTAAAGCGATTGACTAACATGCACATGATATTCTTCATATACACGTTAATCTCCGTCTCTCATCTGTGAAGAGTGCAAGGTGGCATGTCTGGCTCCTCTAAACAAGTTGGAGGTGATTTGCAGAGAGGAGGGTGCCATCTGCAGAGGCCTGGGAGTCACCAAGACCAATTTGTGTGATTATGAGGTGGAATACCTTTGTAACTACAAACGTGTCGTTCACAAACTTGGGAAAACAGAGGAAGTGCAGGTAAGAGTATCATCCCATTTGGTAGACAGAGAGTTGCTCTTTTTGATGTTTCTCTTGTCTGTCTTCTCATGGCTGGTTCACCTTGATGTAATTTGTTTTTGGTTAGATAGTTAGATTAGTGTTACCTGTTAAGGTGTTTACTGTCGCAACCTGATATTTCAGTCTATTAAGAATCTGCAGTGTCCAGTTTTTACTGTATTTCTGGTCTAATCGTTTTAGATTTGTATTGAATTATGTTTTGTAATTAGCTAATCTCTGAGCTCTCAGTTGTGGGAGGTTTATTTGAATTAGTGGTAATGTAACAATCCTAAAAATGGACATAATCCATATATACCATATAATCAAATGAAATTTGTACTGAGCAAGTCAAATTTCTTGAAAACAGATAAGATAAATCCAGCTCAAATAGTCCTGAAGTCTCAGATGTCTAAAATTCTTCCACCTTTTTTTTTGTCTCCCTCTCAGGAGTTGTATTTGGTGAAATGGAAGGGCTACCCAGAATCAATGAACACGTGGGAGCCCCGGAAGAACCTCAAGTGCACAGATCTGCTCTACCACTTCTGGGAGGACATGATGCGAGAACTTCTGAGACTAAAGAAACGCACCGTCCCTAAGAAACTGGACGCTTCCATCGTCTCTCATCTTATCCAGCGGGCAAAGCTCAGGCAGACCCTTAAACTGTGGGAGAATCACCTTAACAGCCTGGGTCCTGACAAAGGCTGCATCTATGTGGAAAATGTGGTAGATCTGGAGGGCCCTCCAAAGAACTTCACCTATATTAATGACTATAAGGTGGGTGAGGGGATCTCTCTGAACGAAGTGGCCGTTGGTTGCGAGTGTACAGACTGTCTGGACAATCCCGTGGACGGCTGCTGTGCTGGAGCCTCACAGCACAAGTTTGCCTACAACGATTGTGGACAAGTGCGCGTTCGGCCAGGGCTGCCTATATACGAGTGCAACAAGAGGTGCCGCTGCGGGCCGGAATGCCACAACAGAGTGGTTCAGAAGGGTATTCAATATTCACTATGCATTTTTAGGACAGACGATGGCAGAGGCTGGGGGGTACGGACCATGGAGCGCATCCGTAAGAACACCTTCGTTATGGAATATGTAGGAGAGGTAAGGTGGCATTAGAGATGCCTACAGTGGCATTAAAAGTTTGTAAACCCTAGGTCAAAATATCTGTTGATGTCAGCTAAGAGTCTTCCAGTTCTTATGTGAGGGATTTTACAAAAGGCTTTTCCATGATGGTCATACACTGATCAGCCATAATCTTAGAACCACCTGCCTAATGTTGAGTAGGTCTCCCTTATGATGCCACAACATATCTGACCAATTAAGGCATGGACTCCACAAGATCTCTGAAGGAGTCATGTGGTATCTGGCCCCAATACTAATGTTGGCAGCAGAACCTTTAAGTCCGAGAACTGGAGGTGGGGCTTTCGTGGATCACGTTAATGAGCCTTAAGTGCCATTGACCCTGTTAAGGGTTCACATGTTGTCCTTGTCCTTCCTGTTAATGCTTCATCTTCTTAAAGTCTTTATCTGCTTTGTGGGCATTGGGTATTTCACTTGTGTATAGTGCTTGGCAGTTAGGAAAGTTAGGAAAGCTTAAATCTCTTGGGGTGCCGAGACTTGTTCACAGCGCTCCTGGCTTTGTACGAATTTAGAATGCGGGGTGTACTAAATGTAGTTATTCACTGTAGCAGAATTTTGACCAGGGATGCCCAACCATTTGCATGCCACAGTTTAAGCTCTCTTACATGTTGAGTACTTGTAAGTACATATATATATATATATAGCATATATATATATAGCTATTTACGTCTGCTGTTGAGTTTTAATCAGTTTTATTCCATTGCTGTAGCTTCTTTTACACTTATTTGCTTGTTTATTGTCCCTCAACTGCACCATTGGTAATGTCATTGTCTTTAATGTGCTGTAAATGGTCTCTTGGATAGTGCCTAACTGATCAACTTTGTCATTCAGATCATCACAACAGAGGAAGCAGAGAGGAGGGGTCATGTGTATGATAAAGAGGGAACCACCTACCTGTTTGATCTGGACTACGTTGATGACGAGTATACAGTGGACGCTGCCCACTACGGCAACATTTCCCACTTCGTCAATCACAGCGTAAGTATGCTTAGATAGCGTATTCCCCTTTATGAAAAGCTTGTTGGCAAGTATTTAGATGGGATAAGGATGATGTATTGACCTTACAGGGTTATTAATTATCAAAAGTAATATTATAGATTGTAATCATATTAATCCAATCAATAATAAAGGCTTGGTGTCCTCTAAAATAGGTACACACAGTTTGCAGTTTGTGGGAGTTCTCCAGCTTTCTAAATGTGGTGTATGTGATGATTGATGTGCTATGGTGTCTGAATATGCTCCTAGTTTTCTTGAAATGGCTGAAGAGTAAGAATTGTCTGCTGTATGCATGTATTATTAGGTATTATTAATTCAAACCTATGGACAGTTTGAATAGGCCTGTAACCCTTTAATAATTCAGGCATAGTAAATAGTGAAATTGATAGAGGCCTGTTTGTGATCAGTGCCAGGATCACAGTTTTGGTTATAAAGATCGATTTTCTGGTGTTTTATTTTATTAATGTAATATGTTTTGTTTAACTAGACTTATTGTAATGAGTGGTTTGGATTTAAAATAGCTTAATGTGGCCACTTTTATGACATTAAGCACATCGGCACACCTAGCAAAAGCATTTTGGGACTAGATCCTGGGTGGGACAGAGGTCATTACTTTAACACCTATATAATATACAATAACAGACTATATTTTGAGTCTAAATGTATTTTAGTGTTTTTATTTATTTATTTTTTAATGCTCTTGTCCATCATATTTGCAACAGCAGAATCCTCTCCGCCATCTTACATTTTATTTGAAGATTTACCCTCTGTCCTTTTTTCTTCTGCAGTGCGATCCAAACCTTCAGGTGTATAATGTGTTCATAGAAAACCTGGATGAGAGGCTACCTCGTATAGCTTTCTTCGCCACTCGTGCCATCAAGGCAGGGGAGGAGCTTACCTTTGACTACAAAATGCAGCGTGAGTATTGGCCCCTTTTATGTTCATAGAGTTTGAGAGAGACCACCAGTGATCTCCTGCTCCAGGGTTGGTGAATGAAAGGAATTTGCTTAAAAAAACTTTCATTTACCATGACTGGAATCTCCCTGTCTTTGAAAATACAGCTTGAAACAGAAACAATATCAAAAACCAGTGCTACAGCATGATCCATAAGCGAAACCAAAAAAATCCACATCTTTAAGAAACTGGCAAACACACAGGGTCTAACTCCGCTGTGCATTAAAAATACAGTGTCTAAAACTTGTCTAATAATTCTGGATTATGATGACAATAGTGTAAAGGTACTGGTGTTACTGTTGGGATGCTATAGAGTTAACCAGTTAGCTGAGAGCCAAAAATACACATTTCTAAACTAGGAAATGACCTTTACCCCTTTTTTTGTCCTTTCTCTCTAGTGGACCCTGTAGATGCAGAGAGCACAAGGATGGACTCTAATTTCAGTTTGACGGGACTCCCGGGTTCTCCCAAGAAGCGGATGCGTATTGAGTGCAAATGTGGAGTGGCAACATGTCGAAAGTATCTCTTTTAAAAAAACAACTGAGGGCTATAAGTTTCTGTCATGCCAAATAGTCCTTAGAAATTGAGATCTGTCATGTAATCTATCTGATAATGGTGAAGAAGTATCTTGTTACATTTTACTATTGAGCCTCCATACCATCATAGTATTTTAGGCTCATGTGGCATGATGCCCCTAAGACCATGTTTCACCACATTGTGAAAGTGTACAGTTCTTTTGTAAATGTTCTTTTTTTTGTTGTTTTTCGTTCAACAACAGTCAAATGTACCATTGTCTAATTGGAAAGGGATTATGCGTTTTCTTTTTCGTTTCTTTTTTTTCACGAAGTTTCAAAGTTTGGGTATTTTTGTAAGATGGCTTTTAATCTTTTTTTAATCAAACAATTACAATGATTTGTACAACTTACTTGAAGTCGAGAAAGTCGTTTTATCTGAATGCTGATTACACCTAGTCTTCTTGGTTTTGCCTAGGTGTAATCTGTCTGGAACACAGACCTAAAGACATGTGCAGCTTCGATTCCAGTAAGCATCCATTAGGGGGCAAAACTGTACTGTGAATGCTATGGCTTAAAACAGAATGATAAATCACACAGGAACAAAAATTGATCATGTATGGTCTTGAATGCTAGATTTGTGTCATTTGGTATAGCTCTATGGTGTATTGTCTGAAAATTGACATTGTAAAGTGTACCCCTGAAAAAATAGCTTTGTATTCTGTTCATCACCCAAATAGTGATTTTCCTGTTTAGTACAGCAGCCAATAAAGCAAGGAACCAACCAAACGAAACCTGGCGTTAAATGTACTTCACGTGTGGCAAGAGGATATTATTTTTATTTTTCCTGCCCTTTTGCTGCAACAGCTTGTGTCCAATCTGCCATAGAACATCCTGTTTCTGTTTGAGCTGACAAATGTCTTTGTAAAAATTCCAAATCGAGGCCTCTCATACTTATGTACATGTATTTCAATGTAATGTTAAAAAGGCCTTAATCAGGCATTACTGAATTGAACAGAGCATCGTAAATGTACCTGATTAGGCCTTTAACCCAATTAAGGAGGCATAATTTCATCATGTATCATGAAATGGATTATGCCTGTTCTTTGAACAGTTCTACAATTTAACAAAATAATGTGAAATAAACCAGCTTCAAAAGGTTTTTTAATGCTTAGGACAGTATTCTTTATCCTCCTCCACCTCAGCTGATGGCATTTGTGAAAACTTGGGATAACTGAGGTTGATTAATTTTATATAGAACACACATATTCAGAACAGAGGTCATTTTGGGTCACTCGTTAAGACATGAGCAAAAGGTCAGATATTGCTCTGAGAAACTGCTGTCAAACTCAGATCCGAGTTTATAATGGCGGCTAGTTGCTCTGTAAGCCGACACTGTGACTTCAGAGCAATGCGTGACCTTTTGCGCCGATATCAGAGGCTCGGGTCACTCTTGACAGACGCTCTACAAGATGCCGTTTGGTTGTCTTATGAACGTTCAAGAAGCCTCTGCATTGTGAGAAAGTGTAGCTGGTAAAACATGATTAACATCGGCTCTAACGATTACATGTACATATGCCATGACATCAAGGAGACAGATAAAGGCGTATGATAACATTTAGATTTATCTACTTCATCATCAAACATTGTGAAAAGACTAGTCAATCAGGACTACAGAAAGTACACTAGACTGTTGTAGACAATAGGGCTGCACAATATATCGTTTCAGCATCGTCATCGCAATGTGCACATGTGCAAAAGTGACATCGCAAGACGTTCAATGTAAATTTTCCATGTCATCAACCAGAGGCAGATTATACCTGCCCCATATTAGTATTTTACTCCAAGCATTGATTCACAGAATGCATTATTAATATCACAACATATCAGGTTGGATTATTGACTTCTGGCGAAATCTTGTGAATAGTGCTGTATTTTTTAACATCACAACTGATATCGCAGAACAACAAAATATCATAATGTCAGTTCTTTCCAATATTGTGCAGCCCTAGTAGACAATATACTCAACGTATTACTCCTACAGACATACAACATATCCATACTGTCTGAAATAATCATCCATCAAATGCAAAAGCAAAGCTACGGATCAGAAAGCACCATAACCCTAAGAAATTAAAATCAAAGTGAATGTAAACGGCCAGGAGTTGAGACATGAGGAAGCACTCTTAAGAGTTCTCTTAAGACATTTTAAGACAACAGAACCAATTTGAACAAATTCGTTGCGACAAGTAAACAGTGGTGCTCGTTTTTGCATAAATCAACAGCATGAACAACTTCTGATCAGGAAAGAGCCTGGTCACTATTTGAATTGGTACTAGCAAAGCTAAGCAGCAGAGAAGTTGTGTAACGGCTACAACTTTTATCATTTCACTGACTAGTATTTGAACGTGCTCATACAGGATTAAGCTCCGGCCATCAAAGCTCTTTGGAGGCCTCTGTCATAGTACTGCCAAAAACCAGCTAGTTAACAGCAGTTCCAAACTGCCGCTTTAAAAATAGTACAACATACTTCATCTTCCTCTTATAGTGGTCACTGCTCCTCATCTGGTAGTGTTCAGAAATAACACCCTACTGAAAATCCATATCAAAGTGCACGTAAAGCCACTTACTCTAACCATCAGTCCAAGTTACCTATTAAATAGTAGTTCATGTTTATGTGTTTGTAATAGATGTTTACAAGTGTTGCAAATCATGACGTTAAGTAGTGTGTGCTGGACAGAAGACGTGCCAATTCTTTACTTTCACAATTACCCAGTAATTTCGATTTTTCACTAATCAGTGAAATCATACTGTAAATTATAGGCACAGCATACAAAAATAATTATTTCTACATAAATAAAACCCAATATATCTAGATCTTCTATGTCGACACCACACATTTGAACATGAAACCAGGTGTGCTTGCAAAAAAATCTTTTTTGGAATTCAGAAAAAAGGCACTGGGGAGGTGGAGAAGGATATGGCTACAATAAACGCAGGTCATCAGAAACAGAGGGAGACTAGGAACAGTCCCATGACGAGGAAGACACTGGCATCCTGGAGCCCAACAACAAGGCAGATAGCAGCACTGAGGAAAGCAAAGGACAGGATCAGAGTCTGGCCCAGTGCCACCTCAGGCTCAGCAGAAGGGTCCTCTAAGGACTCACTGGGCAGTGGAAGCTGGCTTTCCAGACCATCTTGGGTCTGAAGGGGAGAAAGATCTTCATGGAACGATTCGAACTCTTTGTGAGTTACCGGTTCCTCGACTGAGCAAAGGTCTCTGTCTTTGTCTTCAGGTGACACTACTTCGACGCCGGCAGTAAAATCTGGGGATGTGTCACTTTTGCAAACAGATGTCAAGACTGGACCACTCTCAGAGGCAGGTGACGTGTCTGCATCCTCCAACTCTTTCAGATCTGGCCCCTGTTCTGGTCTTTCTTGGTGATGAACGGATACCTTGGGGTCAGAAGTAGTTGGAAGACTTTGTAGACTTTGAGTCACTATGTCGTCTTCTGTTGGCCCCAGGTGGGTGGCTGTGATGTCTGGTACATCCTTCTCACCTGTCTGGGTTTTCTCTACCCTAAGCCCTGCCCCTTTATCCCTGCTGGTCTCACTTTTGCCATCATATTCTGCTGTCTGCATTTCAGGTTCCTTCACTAACAAACTCTCTGAGCCAGGTGGCTTGGCATCTTGAAATATGCGATAACTGTGATCTCCTTCATCTTGGCTTGCACTGCCAATGCCCATGTTACTAAAGGAACATGTCCATACCGTCTCATGCTGTACTTGCAAAGAACTTTCAGTTTCATCGACTTGATAAATTGTCTGACTCTGCCTTGGTGTCTCACTTTCAACTGTTTCTGATTTAATTTCTTCTTCAGCTTCTCCCTCCTCTTTCAATTCCTCTGACTTGTGTTCCTCTACACGTGGGATGCATGGATAAATGGCTGATGGGGTTATGTCTAAGTCAAAAGGCACTTGGGCTGAAATGTCCAACTGGGAGTCATCTTGATTTGGGGAAAAGGATTTGTTGGGTTCGGCAGAACCCTCAATGTCATCCTCAGATACCACTGTGACCCTAACCTGGGGTCTTTCAGAATGAGGTAACTGGTCATTATCTGGGACTTCAAGCTGTGCCTCTTCAGGTTGCTGAATAGACACAGTCAGCGACAGTGACTCGGTGGCTTGACCAGTGGTTCCTGGATGATCTGTTTGTAGTGGAATTGCAGGTGACTCCTGTAAAGGTTGTTTATCAGAGGAATCTTCGATACTTGGCAGAGTGCATTCTGCTGGAGTGGTGTCTCTGCTGGTATTAGGGGGAGATATAGACAAAGCCTCGGAAACCTAAAATCAAGAAGATAAGTGTTAAGAGGTTTAAAGGCTATACAACTACTAACCATAGATAATTTATCAACAGCCCTCTACCCTATTCAACAGTGAAAAGGAACAATCATAGCACCTTTATTAGATATTGCTTGTTTACTGTTTGTCAAATGTCTGTGACAACAAAATGCTATGGCCATGTTAGTGACTGTTGCACTTGTGTTGTAGTGTATAAGTCTCTGCAATATTTCCATTTCATCAATCTGATCCTGCATTAGTATCTCACTTTCTATTATTTCTGACTGGTTCAAGGTTGGAAATAGCCCACCAACCATGTGGCAATCCAAAGTTTATATTTCTCTCCAATAATAGTTCTCTGCAAATATCAATGCACAGTTACTTTACATTTGATTAACTTCTTGTTTTTAACAATTCTCACCCCTCTTCAAGGGAATGGCTTGTGTTTCTTGGATAGTTGTTTTGGATCATAAAAACAGCATCTTTTCAGCTTCAGTTTCTTAACTGTGACTTTTGTAACCGCTTCCAGAATGTGATGATATTTATGGATTCTTCCATCGATCAGTGTTTCATGTGCCACTGGCTACCACACAACTCTAGAGTACCAGATCTCCAGCCCCACACTTCCACCAACAGTTGGCAAGGGATTCTTTTCTACAAGTCTTCTAAATGTGGTTGATTATTGTATCGTGGCAAAATCTTTATCTTAAGGTTTATTTGATCTGTTTACAGCTCTTGCTTCTGAAATGCTCCTAGAGGTTGTTTTACAGACACTGGCATGTGTAATGAAGTCACAGGTAACTTGTGTATTAAGCAGTATTTGAGGTATTTGATGATCTTCTAGCAGATCTTGCTGTCATATAAGGGGTTGCTTTGTTTTTCCTGCTAGCATATGAACAGTTCTGCGATTTTTGTTGGTCTTCCAGATTTTTTAACAGTTCCTGTTAACTGCCATTTCCTAATGACATTTCATTTCAGAGAGTGGAAATTGCAAGTTGGAAGTCTTTTTAGAGGAATCCATAGATATTCAGGGTTAGTACTAGGTTTGTAGAGTGTGGTAGTAATTTACAGCTGACAAGACATACTTAACATTGGTATAATAACTGATCATTAAATTCTAAAGCTTATTTTAACATAAATGACTTATAAATGACTTATAACATAAATATATATACATGATTTGAAACATACATATATAATATAAAATAAGGCATTAAGGTTTAGCACAAAAAACCAAACATATTTACTTCTTTGAACACAACCTGTCTTTAGATGCATATCTTGCTATTAGCTAATCATGATATGGTCTGCTGTGGTCACGATACAGGGTGACTGAAGAATTGTGCACATTCAGAGCTACAGAGTTACAGTCAGTAATAGAATACCTACAAAGCACACCAACAGCACTGTGCAAAAAAATTAACTGGAAAATAAAATGAGTAAATATAAATACAACAAATGTCATCTAAGACATAGTCTGGCTAATCTGTGCATTAATAAAGTAAATCAAGTGAGCTGCTGCTGGAATTTAATAAGTCTATACAGCAGCCAAGCCAGCCAGCTACCAAACCTGTGATGCTCTAATTCTATTCATCTTTATGTTCTTTGCACTTAATCTAATATTATATTGTGTTTTTACAGGGAAGTTGCACTGCTGAGATGGGGCTGCATAAAACACATTTGCACAGCACTGTATACTGTATGCAAACTTGATAAAATGGCAAATTAGTGAAGGTACAAGATCAGTGAATGTGTGGGAACAGAATGTGTACAAAAAAGCCTAGATATGATGTGGATACAGTACCTGTTATGGGTTATTCACAAGCACCAATTAACCAAGTATCATTATTCCATATTGTCCATGATGGTGTTTTATCAGTGATCTTGGATAAAACACCACAGATTATCTGTACACCAATAATAATACTTGTATTGGTATTGACTACATAGCTACAAGTATAGGTGCAAATTAGCCAAAAAATAACATGAGCAACATTAAACTAATTCTAGTTAGAAATATTAGTGACAAGTGCAGAACACTGTGCCTATTTTTGGGCTCTTACTAGAGTGTTAAAGTGATCTTAGTGAACTGATCCGCTTATTAAAACACGTACAGTACCATATTGCAATTCAGTGGACCCTCAAACTGGTCATATACACGACTAGTTCACTTATCAGCAGATAGAACACACTCTGATGTGTTATCACAGGAACCTTGGCACTCGTAGAAGAAGGCGTTGGGCCTGGGTATCAGTGCATGCAGAGGGCTACAGAAGCAGCTTTTGGTGACTAAGATTGATAAATTACTTACACAAGAATACTAAACCACAACGATGTTGGATCGTTTGATACAGCATGCTATGTGACTGATGAAAATGTAATTGCAAAGAACCAATAAACAAAATGAAGAAAGACAAATGAAGACATAAGCTAACTGAGGCAAAGGTTTTTTCCCCCACTGACAAGTTTGTCACGAGAACCGCCTCGTATTCAGTACAAAATGTTCTTGCTTTTTAAAGTGCAGCGTGTTTCTCATGTAGGATGCTTAAAAAGTCAATGGAAACATCCAAAAAGTCATCTTAGCTCGTTGTCTCTAGGCTGAACCCCTGCATTTTTTCCTCACTAAACAATGTTATATAAACATTACAACTGAGAAAGGTCTGAATATTTTTCTTTTGGTAAGTCGATGCATGGAAAGACAATATACACTGTACAAGACATTATACAAGATGCATGTTACAAAAAATATAATTAAGAACAAACAACAAAAAAAAGGATGCCAATAGCGGGGTGAAGGGTTAGCGTGCAGCGTGCACATTACCTAAGTTCTTGCTGAAGCTTCAATGAGCTGTCCAGGTGGAAAAGCAAAACAAATTACTTATAATTACATTAACGAAGAAATACAACACGATATGAAGGTTGGCTGGGTGCAGTAAGCCAAAAAAGCCAAAGCATGTGAAGATATTGGAAAGATCAAGTCAGGGATAAATACAGTAGACACTGTCCAAGTCATGTCACATTCATGCGCATAGTAAAAACTATTACCATCAAATTAATCACTGAAACCTGTCAAAGTTTCCAGATTCAGTAACCGCTGACAATTGTTTATAACTCAAGTGATCTTGCCTCAGGCAAAATGTCAGTGGTCATTTTAGTGAGTAAATTCGAAGTGCTGTGTGGTCAAATAAGTCTTTATTGTGATCAGGTTAGTATTAAATGCACAAACAGTAGGTTGAAGTTCAAGTTGAAGGCTTCCTGGATTTGCCCACGGCTGGGGTAGATATTAAAAGACTTGCAGCTGTCGCTATTCTAAAAGACATGAACCATTTCTAACAATAATGAATTAAGAAAGGTCAATATGTCCACTAATGCTAGAAAGAATAGAGCACAGAACTACCACAGAACACAGAAATAAACTAATGTAAATTAACCTCAGCACTTGGAGTCTATCACTTAGATTGATAGGTAGATCGAAAATGGGATGCATGATAATATCAGAATTGCCAGACCAATTCTTAATATATATAGCCATAACATCAAAACCACTGACAACAATGGCATCTGTCAGAGGTGGGATATACACATTAGGCAGCAAGTGAACAGTTAGTTCTTGAAGGTGATGTGTTGGAAGCATGAACAATGGGCCTACAGAAGATGCAGAGTAACTTTAACAACAGCCAATTTGTGGTGATTTCTTCAATGCAGCAGGTCCTTTAAGGTTCCCGGTATGCAGTGGTTAGATAGTACCTACCAAAAGTGCTCCAAGGATGGACATCAGGTTAAACTGAGAGAGGGCCATGGACACCCAAGGCTCAGCAATGGCCTTGACCCATGGAGACCCCACCACCCAACTATCAGGGCTACATTAACACCTTGCTGCCAGATACCACAAAACACCTTCAGAGAGTCCATGCCTTGACGTGCTGTTTTGGCATCATGAGGGGGACCTACAAAATAGTATCTAGTTGGTTTTAATGTTGACAGATTGATCAGTTTAGATTTAGTCCATGTTTCAAACTGATCTTTGATGACTTGTTTATTGTACTTGGAAGAGCAGAATGTTTAGGTGACACTGAGCTGTTATGCTAAAATATCTGAACTTTATTTATTTTATTGCATCAGTACAAATAAATGTTACAATTCTCTGTTCAACCAGTCTCATTTTTCATACTTGATAATTATGTATCAATATTCTGCATCAGCCCCAGATATCTGCAGCCGTACAATTCCCATATCAGTGCATCCCTAATAAATAAACAAGCAAGTAAAGAAAATAACATAAAAATAAATAAATATGCATTAAGCTGCAGACGAAGCAAAAATGAGAAATGATCTTAAAATAAAGCAAAATATTAACTTTTGTTCAGATTATGGCGTTTCAACCTATGTCTAATGGTCACATAATATCTTTTATTTTCTATAATTCCCAGTTACCAAACTGAGTTTTTCCACCTAAATTAGTATTTGGCTATATAGGGGTTTACAATTGCAAATACAAATAAATTAAATAAATGAATAAGTCTAACAAAATTACACACATACGATATTATATATTATATTCATATTTGTAGCAGATTATTTATTAAGCATAGATTTTTTTACATATCTAATAATTACTGCTTTGCTTACACCTTTCTTTGGATTTAATACCTGGTTTCCATTATATAATGCTTTAGATGAATAAATTCAATTTCCCATAATTTTTACAATTCCCTTATTAGAATCTCCTGTACAGTGCAAATAAAACTTAAACTTCATTCATCCTGGTGTTAGTGTCCCAAAGCAGACAGCACTAACCTCAATGTCGATCTCAGGTTCAATGACGAGCGGACATGCAACACAGGGAACCGCCACAGCTGCCTCTTCCTCTGTAGTGTCCACATCTCCTACAATGTAATCAAGCATGATCTGATGCTGAATCATAAAATTAAATCAAGCGTGATCTGGATCTAAACGACTTGATACTTCAAAGTGAGCTGGAAATAAACCACAGAGCATGATGAAAAACAGCCTGCTTAATCGTGATGCCTGCCATTTGCTTTTAACTTATTCTGTATCACTCTGGATAGAGTAAAGAACATGCTGAGTAGTGCTGGGTAGTAAAATTAAATATAACAACATTGTCCTCCACATACATGACAATATCACAGTATCAGATAATACTGTCAAGAGTTTAAGCACCCCTTGATTCAATGGTATTTTGATTAGCTAATTAAGTGTAAGATAAAGTTAGAAAAGACACATTTTTGCCACATTTAATGTAAATAGCTGGAATTTAATTTATTGATGTTTGCTTGCAGAATTTGCTTGTATTTAACTGTATCCATTCTTCCCTCTACCAGTGAAATGTTCCCTGTGCCACTGGCTGCAACACAAGCCCAAAGCATGATTGATCCATTTCTGTTGTAAACAGTTGGAAACAAATGCTCACCATTTTTTCTCCAAACAAACAGTACCTCATTGTTGCCAAAAATGTCTATTTTAACTTCTTCTGTCAACACATCTTCTTTCCGAACTGTGTCAAGCTAGTTTGGATGTTTCTTTAAGAAAGGGCAGCTTAGAGCAGCCAATGGCTGCTAAATGTTGGGACGCACCAACAGACCAACTAAGGTCTGAGACATTGGAAAATGTTTATTTGTTTATTCCTTTTATTTTTCCTTGCTCTAAAATTGTAAAAAAAAAGCAAAAAAAAAGCTGCCCAATCCTTTGCAGGTTATTTTCTAATTCAGTTAATGAGCCCATTCATCCTAAGTACTGCTACTTTATGCTGAAAGAATGTCAAATTTTAACCTCTTAAACTCTGCAGAACCACTGGTGGTTCCTGGCTTTTTTCCCCACTGCTATAATTTGAGAACAACTCAGCCAGTTCGCATTGCTGTGCATGTAGATACTGATTAGTCATTTTTAGTGTGTAATAAAAGTCACATAGCATAAGGGGTTAATATTGGACCAAATAGAATCTTACACAGTACTAAAAAAATAGATTTTTAAAAAAGTAAAAAAAACTCTAAAGAAACAAACAACTCTAAAGAAAACAAATATAAAGCATCTACATAATAACAGGCTTAACACTTTTCATTATCTACCGATACTGCTAACACTACAACCCAACTGTTGTCCAATGCCAATACTGGCTTGCTGGTCTATATGATACATTGCCCAGCACTACTGTCCTCTATGTGCCTATACGTTTTGCTATTTTCATACCTTCATCCTTGTACTGAAAGAGTTCGTTCTCGTCCTCCATTCTGGAAGGTAAACAACAGAGCTTTAGTATGAGCAGCCAATGTGCTGATGACATGATTGACCTACTTCAGCATGTTTAGAGAACAAATGCAGTTCTTTAAAACTGTCTGCTTAAACAATATGATTCATTTGATTTGGAAATGTAGAGCTTTACCAAAAACAGCATAGTTGCTGTGAATGAGAATGAGAACATGCTATGGTAGGCCAGCAGTGAAGAGAGCAGGAATCAGTTAGAGAATTCAGTGCGAACGACTAAAAGACGTGTTGAGGAGACATGTTTGTGCTTCACAAAAGGAGTGGAAAGAACCTAGGACCCCTGTGACATTTGTCTCCATAGTAACATCTTTACGTGGCTCCAAGATGCATCTTCTTTCCAGCCTCTTTATTGGACAGGAGGCCCTGAAGGCTGTTACTCAAATGTGTGCTCTGCGCCTCAGACCTGTCACAAGATGTACCAAAGAGATATGAAAAATCACCTGATGGCATGTGCCGTCCACTCCATTTATTGCCACATATCAAAAAACGGTATTGGGACATCTCTCGGAAAGTGCTGGCTGGGGCTCAGTGATCTGACACTTTGCAGTTTACGTGCAGGCTCATGTTTATATCCGGATGGTGGTTAAACATCTCCATATTAGAGCCAGGCTGTTTGGAACATTTTGCAAATCTGTCTGTAAGTACTGTTTCACTAAACCTACTGTGAGTTTTTTTTTTTTTTTGCATGTATATTATTATTAGCATGTATTATTGCTATAATCGGTTACCAGATGTTTTAGCTGCTTGAAATCAGTATCAGTGACAAAACTTCCAAATCAATTAGGACCTACTGCATATATACTCTTAAAAATATTGAGGGCTAGAAAGGGTTCATTGAGCGATGCCATATGAGAATACTTTTTGTAAAAAGATATATGAGTGAAAAACACATATAAAAGTGTAAAGCTTCTTTCTATTCACAGCCCACTAAGCAACCAAAAGTGCATAAAGACGCACTGGATTAAGACTCACATTTCTACTATTGAGTAATAGCTGTGGTGCAAACATCTGACATTACAACATTACAACATTCTGTTTCCTCAGCTGCTTTGGAGTAAAGGACCAATTTCATCTGACATTTGGGAAAAGGTCGAAGGAACCAAGCGAACTACTAAAACAGGCAATGTCTGAAGATGTGAAGAAGGTACCGCATACTCCTGTTCGCCTGCAGTAATTTCCGATCTCTACCCAGCAACCCCTACAAAAAGGTCAAGTGTAAGAGCTGCAAACGCCAGGGCTGAAAGCGACACCTCCCTTGTCCTATTTTCAACCCCCTCATGCCCTCTGGAATAGCAGCCATTCTCAGGGGTGCGTGTTGTTGTGTGTCAATCTGAATATTGTGTATGTGAGCGAGTGCACCCCACACGCTACAGTCCAAAGAGCTCCCCAATCCTCAGACAATGTGAGAGCAAGCTCATTATGCACAGGAATCGCTTGAAGGCATCACACATTGCTAAGGTGACTGAGAACCCACAAAAAAACTCCTGAAGTGTAGTCCACATTTTGCGGGGACCTGGTTATGCGCAGCGCTGCAGTCTGCTTGACTTACACCGTGCACAAGATGCTCTACTACTGTGGCCATGGAGGCAAAGTGTCTGATGATGTGTGAGACAAGTGCTTCATTAAGCTTGACTTTGCCTTTAATGGATGAAGGTAATGCCTAGACGTTTCTTGATTCAAATGTTTACATTATTTCCAGATTATATCAATGACTAGGGATGCATGATGATACCTGTCACTTTGGCAGGGCACCAATAACTGTAATATGTTCTGTTGATGTCTGTAAGATGTACAGACTCCAAAAAGTCTTTTTTGCCCAATTCATTGTGGGGTAGCAGTGACCTAATGGTGAGAGAAGGAGGCTTATGACCATTTGATCCCCTGGACCAGCATGGTTGTGGTGACCTTGAGCAAGGCACCTTCACCACCAATTGCTCCCTAAGCGCTGAGGAGGCTGCTTACCACCTTGAGTGTGGGTGCTCACTGCACATAATCACAAGTGTGAGTGTGAATGTGTTTACTGCCACGAATGGATTAGTCCATAAAGCCCTAGGAGAATTATTCAATGAATAGTCCTAATGCAAAAAATTAATATGGTTATTATATAACTGTTTAGGGTTGGTGGAGTCCCACAGGGTTCTGTTGTAGGGGTTGTGAAACTGCTAATTGTGGCAGTAAAGTGGTTATGAGAGTGAAGAATCAAAGTGTAGGCCTACACACAGGGGTTTAAGGGGTTAAATGAGGATGCTAAATTAGGATAATCTTAATCTTAATCTTAAAAGTACTCAATTCTCTAGAGGCCAGTGTACAATGTTACAGTGCAGAATCCCAGCACGGCCCTTGAGCCCTGTCCTACATTGTGTTTTCTCTGCTCCTACACATCTGTGTGAATAATCAGCTGATTAACAAGCTCTTACTGAGGATAGGTGGGTGTGAAAAGGGGTACTCTACGACCAGGACTGTGGACCACTGCGTTAGAGGTCAACATGCCACCCTGCACTGGTCCACTGCACCTACCTATACCTAGGAGGCTTCAGGATGCCTCTAAGCTCAGCTTCTTCCACCTTGCTGGCTTGACCTGTTTCCTCCTCGTAAGACACCTGCAGGGTTACCGAGTAATTCCTGCCCATGTTATTCGCCCAGAACTCCCCGTCGGCCGTCTCGTAGCGCACGACGAAGTCGATCCGTGCGCCGTCGAACAGATAGGGCTCGGCGAAGGAGAGCCTGACGCAGAAGCTGTCCGTATCGCCGTCGCCGGGGCCGTGTACGTACTCGGCCGGGTAGTCGAAGTATGTGATCCAGCCGTCCATGGTGGAGCGCACGTACACGGACTTGTGGAAGGAGACGTTAAGCACACGAATGAGGACGTCAAAGGACAGCGGCTCGTCCGACACTTCCTGCACGCCTTCCACCTCCACCTTGCGGGCGCGCACGGCGTGCTCCAAGTCGCCGCTGGACAGCGACTGGAAGTCTGGGCGCACGCGATAGTTGGGCTGGCGGTAGGCTTTCCGGTACTTAGCCTCCTCCTCCTCCCAGCGCGAGTCCTCCTCCTCCTCGTCCGAGTCGAAGGGCACGAACTGCCGCACGTCCACAAGCTCACCGCCGGACGCGTCCGCGAAGGACACGCGGCGCCTGGGCAGCGCGAGGCGGATGCGCATGTACTCGGCCGTCTCGTCGGCCAGCGAGTGGCCGCGCTTCCTGGGCACGGGCGAGCAGCGCGGAATCAGGCGCACGTCCTCCTCTTCCTCGTCGCCGTTGTCGTCCTCGTCGTCGTCGTCCATCTCCGCGCTTCGCTCCTTTCTCACCGGCACGAAAAGGCCCCCCTGTGCGGGGATGGTCAAGAACTTGTTCTCCTGCGCCATTGTGCCTCCGCTGTCCCACTCCCGCTCTCAGCCCGTTTCCCCACTATCAGCCGCCGAGGCCCCCTCTCTCAGAAGCAGCCGTCCGGCATAGCAGCGCCAGATTGAGCCGTCAGTGCTTCGGCCAAGCGCTCGCTGCAGAGCGAACTGAGGGGGGCGTCTGAACACAGCAGCCTTACATGAGAACAGCGGTCTAGGGATCAGGGCGAAACGACAAGAATGTGGCTAAATTTAGCAGGACGCTGCGTGCTTCTGAAGTACATCGTTGTCCAGGGGTCAAAATCGAGCTGAAGTATTTGTGGTAGTAAAGACCCCCCGTGCCCCCCCTTCCTCAGTACCAGAGTTGGTCCGCTCCACACTGACCACGCCTCCCTGATCCACTTAAACAAGCACGAGTGTGTGTTCCTGTCAGGAGCAGAAATCCTGGTCATTTAGCAAGAAGCTAGGTTATTACATTATTATTATTATTATTATTATTATTATTATTATTATTAATAATAATAATTAATAAATAATAAATAATAATAACAGTAGTAGTACTGCATAGTAAAGTATTTAGCTAGCTAGCATGTGTGAATGTAGAGGGACTGTTCTGAACACAGCACAGTTAGCTAGCTAGCTACCAAGAAAACTGCTTTAAAAGATGGTCTTAGGAAGAAACAGTTATAATAAACAAGGTATAATAAGAATAATTAGATAATTGAAAGTTTTGTTGAAGATTTAGCTCGATGTGTTTTTGCTCATTGTGAAGAGTATCATCTCAGACTAACGGCTGAAGTCCAGCAGCAACGTCAGATCGAGTAACGTTAGCTAGCTTGTAGTAGATATGTGGCTGCTGTTACAGCCTACCTGCCTGGGTTTAGTAATAGCTATCTCTTGCAGGCGATTTAACAACTTCCCATGCTTTCTCTTTTAGCTTGGTCGCCATTTAGCTCCAGTTTTTAACATCTTTTAAACTGTTCAGCAGGTTTCTCAGGATGAGGCCCTGCTCTCCCCTCAGACTAAACACGGAGGATGCAGCCCTGACAGGTTTCCATAGGGACGGAGTTCTCTGGCTCGCGGCCCTCACTGCAACAGTCCTGCTGAGGTGAAGTTGCAAATGAAATCTGAAAGTTATTGGGTTTTCTCATTATAATATAATATGCAAACAGTAGACCAGGGCATATTATAATATATGTAATCTAATTACTGCCACTTTGGGTGTTTCCTCCCAGCGATGAATAATTGTGCTCCTTACACAGGCTGCATACAACCCTGCCCTGTATTGTCATAACACACACAGTGTGTACAGGCTTATTATTCATGTAGTGTTTCTTAAAATAGCAGGTGGTTAGCTGTCAGCCGCTGTCATATTATGATCAAATATATGCTGAGTGAAATAAAAACGCTCACCAGTTTCCAGATGGCTTATTATTGAATTCACACCATGCCAGAATCACCCCTATCTTTGTGCCAGCTCGTTAGTAAGGTTTATGTTTTAATGAACAGGGCTGGGTTTCCCAAAAGCATCTTAGCACAAAGAGGATTTCTTAATTGGACAAGCACACTGCACATCCTCGCTATCTGTTAAGATGATCTTGGCTTGAGAAATTAGTCTGTAGAGTTTGCAACATTTTATACAGCCTAACAGATACCATGATTGCACATGATCTTAATTTGACTAGAAATGACATATATGTTCTCGTTTTCATCAGATAAAAACTAAACTTGTAATGAGTCTACTTTATATGTAGTTAAATAAATAAATACATTTAAATGCTTTAAGCCCTTAAAGCATTTGCAGAAAGGCCTATTACACACTAAGGCACATTATTTACTAACTACAGGGACTTCTGTACAAAACGGTGGGGGTGTTCTTTGGTAATAGAAGCCAGGCCCTAGGTTAATAAACATGCTTGCTTATTTAGTCAGTTTGTAAGTACCTAAACAGTTAGATCTAGATCTAGTTTAGGATGTTGCCATTTTTCTTTGCAAAATGTTTTATTTAGGGAGAAATAAAATTCCCACACATTTTATCATCTTGTTAGAATGTCAGCATTCATTACCTTAAAATATGAACCCCTCCATCTATTTAAAAGACTTTCTGTCAAAGGATTTAGACTGATATGTGCTTTTAATAATAGCTCAGAAGTTCTTACTGTCAACGCTATTTCATAGGTCTTTTTGGGAAACCTATGAAAATATACTTTGATATGATACTTTGATAAATATGAAGCAAATAGAAAATACAGAAGATTTGCTGTATTAGATGTTCTTAATTGAAAAATAACATAAAAAGAAAGAATCAGAATACAGACTGTAATTATTCTGCATTATTCAGAGCTTCTAAACATAATTACTCATCCTTCATTTTCTATTGATAACTTAACACAGCTGTGGAAAGCTCAGTCTGGAAAAGTAATTTAATGTGGTGGTGACAAGTGGAATGAAATTACTATATACAACTGTAATTAGACACAATGGGCAGCTTTTTAAATGTACCTATATTTTACACTACAGTATTGGAGTAAAATGTATATACATGCTTTTTTCAGTTAGACAATAATATAATACATTAAAACATGCAGATGTGTGGTCAGTTAGGGCTGTTAAACTAAAATAGACATATTAAACATGTTCAAAAAGGAATAACGTCTAGTTACTAAAGTCTGCATAGTTTTATCAAAGTTCAATTTTTTTCAAAAAGCCCCTTCGTCTAGTATTACTAAAGCCATTTATCAAATATTACCAAAGCCGATTTTTAAAATATTACTGAAGCCCCCTAATCTAATTGTTACTGAAGCACCTTCATTGAATTTTATTGATGCCGTTTTATCAAATGTTACTAAAGCTCCTTAATCACGTTTTACTGAAGCTCTTCATGTGTACCGGTACTTTTGCCATTAAATTCTCCTGTACATTTATACATGTCTGATGAATTAGAAAAAAAGTATGTCAAGCATATTTAATATCAATGAGTGAGTATTTAACAATACTAAGAGTGACTGTTTAATGATAACGAGAGTGACTTCATATAATTAATTGCAGACAACACATTTTTCTTCAAGATTAGTATCAGAGAGAACTGAAGCATATTCCAATGCGTGAGGTTAAAAAAACGATTAGAAGATGAGCCCTTTAGAACTGTTAGTTTGTCGGTCT
The DNA here is from genome assembly GCF_030463535.1 of Salminus brasiliensis. NCBI lineage: Eukaryota > Metazoa > Chordata > Actinopteri > Characiformes > Bryconidae > Salminus > Salminus brasiliensis. The sequence goes on from NC_132883.1 coordinate 13,808,910, forward strand.
GCACTTAGAGACCAACAACAGGATGAACCTGTTTTTTCCTGCATTACTGAACTAATCAGACATGCTATGTACAGATGAACATGGGCTTATTCTCCCCCCATTATTGTAACGCCCATAGAATCACGTCACGTACCCCGTAAATGGACTTTCCAAACGCGTAACAGGTTATTTTTTGCGTGTGCTTGTTTTCCGAAATGTTCCAGAATGGCCTTCCCCATTTTTGGCTAAGGGACTTGCATTATTGTGTTAATCGTATCAATTAAATAAATCATACTTAAAAAAAATAGGTTTTAGAGGTGTGCCAAGTAAAGTCACACGGTCTTTAATGTTGTCCATTAAGACATTAAAGAAAATACTGAATGTTCTTTCAGTCAAAGTCAGATGGACTGAATTTAGCAGCAGTAACTTTTCAAATGTTCAATATCAATAGCAAATCCAATAAATCCAATGTAGCAAGGCCAATGTACATAAAGTATGTGGCATAATTTGTCAGCAGTAAATTGGGCAATATTGCTACAAACTTTAAAACCTAAAGCAGAAAATGTAATATAAAAAGAAAATTGTGTTCTAATTATGTGGTTTTAAAGTTCTCTCTCTGCAAAAAAAAATGTACAGGATGCAAGTTCTGTGAAATGTAGTTCTGTACATGCCTACACAAAATATTAAAGCAACACACACACACACACATACACGCACACACACTGATTTCCTTTTAAATGTCACCCGCGAACTTATAAAGAGCTTTGACCTAACCATCAGTACGTATTCAACAAATCGTTTCCGACCAGTCCTTCACCTTAACCACATGTTTAATTGCAGAGCAAGGTAAGTCTTCTATTATATCTATTCTATTATAGGATTCTTTATAGCAACTGACTCATGCAAAAATATATTATTTTCTTTCTGTACTTCTTTTATATTTCATGAAATATATGACTTGATTTGTCCTTGCTCTTATCAGTGACATCTCCATAAAAAAAGATTGGACATACCTCCATAAAGAGAAACTTGGGATATATATTAGGGAATATTTGGAGATACATTCATACGTATTCAGCTAATTTGATCTGAAATAGACTCTGGAATGATCTAGAGGTAAATAGATGGAAGGAGGAAAGATTATTCAGACACTATTACATCACATTTGGCATTGTAGTGTTACTGCTCTAGAACTAAAACCAACCGGATACATAAATTAACCCCTTAAATGACAAGAGCCTGTACATAGACTGCAAATAGTTAAATTAAAGGGCAGCCATTTCGCTCTCATTACCACAACTTACACGTTACTTTTTTTGTACATTCCAAAAAAATTAGTAGCAAAAAAAACGGAAAAAAAGTCTTAATAGCCGAATAACAACCCTGGGATTTAAGAGGTTAAAGTCCAATGGATATCAGTTTGTACATGGTTGAAATAAAGCTGTAAAATGTACTTGAAATGATGATGATGATGTTTCATTAATGATTTTCATGAATATCTCCCATATTGAATGAATAAGATTGCACTGTACTGCATTGCTCTGAATTGTGTTGTATTGTATTTCCTCAATTACACTCTTAATTACAAATGAGGTCACAGTGCACATTTTGGTTTTCTCCTAACACACTTGCTGGAGCACTCAACCTATGGTTTTCCTTCCTGCATGAAAGGTTTTCCCTTACAGCGGAGAGACTGTAACCACAACGAGAAAGAAACTGAGTGGGAAAGAGAGACAGAGGGACAGACAAAAAGAGAGTAGGAGGTAACTGACATACTTTTTCAACAAACTTAACATTGTAAAAGTATTTTCATCACTATGCTTGGTAGACCCAAGCTGTGGGTTAAGAGCACTTAGGTGACGGGCAGAGGGTAAGTTACCAGTTCTGAAAACGTACGTGCTGTCAGCCGAAACCGCTTTAGTCGAAGAGCTGTCTTTCTGCGCTCTTAAAAGTAGAGGTGCTTCAGATGCTTCTTTGAGCAATGCCATAGAAGAACTATATTAGTAATAGACTCACATGAGAGGCTTTCGACTCAAAGAACTGCTTGAAGCACCTTTATTTTTCAAAGTGTGTGTGGAGAAAAGTACTATTTTAATATGTGTACTACAATGTTGGTTTTCTTACTTTTAATATTGGCTTTAGTTGTTGTATTTTTTTATTGGCAGATAGACTGTGTATGATGTTTGTTTTCATGTTGATCAAAAATGCCTCAAGAAAAGTCCAGGAACTATTTCCAGTAATATCACTAAAGATCAAGTTATACATGTTTAAATGCTTAAATGTCTTGTATGCTAGTAATCATGGATAATGAGTAAGTCTGGTAGAATCAGTGACCGAGGAGGGTTTCATTTATTCCTCAAGAGTATATTAGAAGTTCATCTAATAACCATAACAAATAGCCAGACACATACAGTTTTGTAGCTAAACAAAAATGGCTGCTGTGATTAAAAGGGGAAAAAAAGATTTAGAAAAAACCTTTATCTACACGCCAACTTTAGCAGATGCACAGTAAACTCAGTCTTGGATTGATTCAGCTCTGTTCCGATGTAAGACATAAGAGGTATGTTCTAGAGTGAATTTCTACACCCGCTCTAGTAAGTCGGTGAGAGGAAACAATCGACTGGAAAAATGGTGTAAATGCGAGTCAGAACGAATCTCTGGCTTGATATAAAAAGCTACATACACATTTCAAATGTGGGAGGTCATCAATAGACACTTTCTGTCCCATATCTATAATATTACTACTGACAGATCTGAGAGGAGTAATAGTGAAATGGCACGGTGACATTAACAGTGCTTTTTAAAGTGGCAGATAGAACATGCTCATATAACTGCAAAAATAGGACTTTTAAACTATTTATAATGAAGAGAACTGATCGAGTACCAGGTGTAAGGAAGAAGTATTGATATGATGTGTTAAGGATATTAAGCATCTAACCAACCACAAGTGACTGCAGTGAAAAGGGACTGAAAACAAAAGGGACTGAGAGCACTGAGAGTGTTGGTGAACGTCAGGCTGGCTGCGTCTGCTGTGTGTTCCATGATGTCTTTTCACATTTAACCCTTTAACATTAACTGATCTTCTGGTGGGCCCAGACATCCATTCATTTGAATGGTTTTATAATTGAATAATAGCACAGTCATTTTATATTGTTACTAAAATTGAAAGGCTAGGATGTAGACATCAACTCAGTTTAAGGGTTTAACCTTAAAACAGGGATATAATAAATAAATAACATACATAAATTTGATTGGCCCAGTTAACCCCTTAACTCAGATAGGCTTATAACACACAAAGTGTATTATTCAGTAACTACAGAGACTTCTTTGGCTAAACACTTTAAGTCCGCCGGCAGGCCATAGCCTTTTTAGGGGGTTAAACTTGCCTTCAGGGCTATGTTTGGGGCCTGTGTAATGTTTGGTCCATCTTTCTGAGATTCAGTTATTTCACTTGATTTGCTTGTTGTAAATATCTTTTGTTTTTGTGTCTTGGGAATGTAGCGCAAAGGCCTTTTCAGTGTCATCTGCTCATATTTTCAGGAATATTTCATGCTTTTTCAACAGAGGTAACAAAATGAATGGACTGAGAAAACACTCGATTCAGACTGAGAAATGCATATTACATTTCACTTAGGGGAATGACTTGTATCCTCAAATTACAGACTCATATTGGAATAGTAGCGAAGTATCCATACTCTATGCAGAAACAATAATAATATACTAGATAGTCTTTAAATAAAGACAATTTAGGCATATTTTAAATTCAGTGAGAACTTTATATATTCTGAGAAAATGATAAATGTTACTCATTTGGCCTATTTATTCAAGTTTATATTGTGCAGCAGATAACAGCAGCTTTATATGGATATGGCATATATTGACACCATGATATCTTGTTCTCCATATCTGTGAAGGACCTTCTTTATGTGTCTCTGCATTTGCGTCTTCAGTAAGAGCTGCTGTGGCATTTAGGCCTTCCATTTTATCATTTAGAAATGTTATAACTCCTTTGGATGTGGTGTTGTGGTGCTTTAACTGTCTTAATATATCTACATACCTTATATCTCATCTGTGCAGTGGAGTGGACTGTTGCTCTAACTGTTAACTGTAACAGAATTAGAACACTATTCAATTCATATTTGAAGCGTTCGTCCATAGAAGATATAAGAAATCAAGGGTGCTTTGGAGTTCAAACACGGCAAGCCTGAGGTAAACATTTATAATTGTCCTAGTAAACTGAATCCGCTTGGCTGTGAGTTCCAGTTTTTCAGTGTCTTTCTAGCTGAGAAACTGTGAACGCCAACTGGCCAAGGTGAAGAAGGCCAGCAGAGCGCTTTTGTGAGTTCGTCATTTTATGCTTTGCTTTTTAAGAAAAAAAACATTGACAGAATGCCATTCAGAGCTATAATTTAATTAAAAAAATTCTAGAGGCTTGGGCCAATTATGTTCTTCCAGTCTTCCAATCACTGAGAGACTTTGCATGCCATGTTTCCATACAAGTGAGATATGAACATGGTGGAATTTGATGTTTTTTTAGCTTCTGCCAATGTAGCTCTATATTAACAGCATACTGTTAATGGTAAGAATGATAATAAGAATTTATATTGTCTACAAGGTCTTTCCAACTCTGATCCAAATTAGTTAGTATAATTAGTTTCCTGGATGGAGGTGATAGCTGAATGTGAAAAAAAAGTGAAAAAATGAAATCCACTACACATACTTTTCCTCAGAATCGCTCAACAAAAAACACAAGTTGATTTTCTTTTGCCGTATTTTAAAAGGTATCATGATATTAACCATTTACTAAATGACTATGCTAATAATATACCTTTTACTAATAATATAGCTTTTGCTAATAAGATCACTTCACCATACTGTGACATTTTAAATGTAGATATTTCAAAATTCTATCATTTAAACTAATAATAATACTACTTTATTACAGTTAAAAGAGATTTTATCACTACTTAATTTTGCCTTGCTCAACAAATCCTCATGGAAGGATAAATAAAATGATGAATCGTAAAGTAAATACATATTTTCAAACAATATTTTTAATTTCCCTTGCCATCACAGTGTTTATTGCATGCAAATGTTTTTTGTTTTTTTTATGCACTCTTGCACCCCTTAAACACCCACTAAACAAAAAACTCATGTGATTCGTCTCTGATTCTAGCAGAGAAGTTAGAAAAAACCCCAAGGTAAAAAATGACATTTATCACTGTTGATGTGGTTAAATGCCTGTAAATGTCACTGTGTGTTCTCTGTTAGACAAACTTTGTGCATGACTTACATGCCTAAACGTGTATAATAAACCACAGCGGCAACACAGCTCTACAATCCAAAGGTGAAAGTATTTTTCAAGTTCTTTTTTGATCTAATCTTTACATCGGTTTGAAAATGGGGATGTACTCTTAGGGATAGTAACTGTGTCTGGTTAATGTGACGAAGTGATGCTCAGTATAACAGGAATGATTAGAAACGCACATAAACATGAATACAATAAATAGTTGGCTTACAGTGTTAGCTTAACAATGCAGTGTTAGCGAAACCATTTCTAAACTCAGTGGCTGGCCTTTGTGTGTCATTATCATTGAATACCTGCCTCAGTTCATCAGTACTTCATTAAGTTGACATTACATGTGCTACTATCGAGAAGAACAACCGACTAGCTCGCAGGATGTAGATAATGTTTCTCAATGCAAGAAATTAAGGATTTCATTTCAAAACACATTAAAAGACATTTTTATTTTAGTATAGATAGGTGTTGGGCGTGAATTTTAAAGACAAAAGATTTCAGTGATTTATTTTGCTGTTATCAAAGAATAAAAAATGGGGGTTTAGTACAGTTTGTCTGAAATAAACCAAATGTGATTAGATATCAGATATCTTCAAATTTCTTTTAAATATATGATTGATTATTTGAATTTATTATAAAACTATATTGTGTTTATTGTGTTGTGAACATTACTGAACATCATAGTAAACATTGGCAATCAACCTCATTAGAATGCACATGTTTTAAATAAAGGTAAAGTAATATTTTTGCACCTGTAACATTCCTGAATTAGACAGGTTTTTGTTGGCAGTCTTCCACAAACAGATGACAACAGTCGTATAATAAGAGAGCCTGTTGTTGTAAGCAAACACAGTCTCTGCCCTTTTCCTCGATCGTGGGGGCCCTGCGCAGGCAGGCGGATGCGTGTGTGTGTTGCTTCCATTTGCAAGGTTTCCTGTGGTCCACAGGTTGGTTCTCTTGTCATCGGTTCAGAGCACACCTGTGCAATACCACAAGAACACAGAACCCACGGATATGTGCACGTTTTCTTGGTTATATCTGCGGAAAGTTCAGCATGAGCAGCTGACGTAATGCGTATATATATAAGACCCCTGGAAGTTGCCTATGCTGGCTTTTGGTTGGTGTTTAGACTGCACAAAAGTAGAGCTACCATCCGGGAGGTGCTGCTTGCTCTCTGCCAATATAAAAACATATCTGATTCCAGAATAGCAAAGTTATTTAAAAAGTGGCAGTATTCAGAGAGAGTAACTATGGTGTTCAAAGCATGAGTTCTTTTATGCGTGTCTAATTTAAATTTTTTTCATTGTGTGATATAATGTGTGATAATACACATAGACATTGATTTACATTTTACATTTGATCTTATCCATCACAGTGTTTGCACTCACTCATGTATGTTCACTATTATGAGCTCCTAGCCTTGCCATTACACAGCAATGTTTAACACAAAAATGTATTAATTTGCTAAGTGAATCATTCTTTGAGTGCTATTAAATTAGATTTTAAGGAATGCCTGCACATTTACTTGCATGTAAACACAACCACTGAAATTTCATCTCAGATATTACTGAATACAACTGAAATAACATCAAACCTCATTACTGCATTATCACTACATTAATATGGTAAGTAAAATATATAGATATAAAATAAAGCTTGTAAACAGAACTAGATCAAAATCATTTCATCAGTCAGATTTAGACTTAATTTTACCATTATTTTATTTCTGAGCTATCTGGTTGCTTACCATTTTGTCTGGTTATTGACCAGGTCCTGTTATTTACCTTTTACTTGATCATTCTAATCAATTTGTGGTCCAAAATAAACGTGTCACGTTCCACACAGCCTCTTTTCACTCCTAACCCAAAATCTTAAACCTTAAATCTTACTATGGTTAGGGTTAGGTGTAGGGTTACATTCAATAGACATTCAGTTATATATAACTTACAGTTCAGTTGCATTTACTAGATATTCAGTTGAATGTTAGTTGAATGTCAGGTGAGCATCTATGAGGCATGTACAATGGACCATCCTAGTAAAGTATAAGTTTTCATTTTCAGTTGTAGAGACGTGTAGGTTTCTGAAAAATATATAATTAACCCTGGTAACAATGATTTAAAATAACCTGAAGTCCCTGTCCTTTCATGATGATTTGGTGAATTGGTGGGGTATGCATTTAAACTAAAGAATTCCATTTCAGAAACCATGCCAAGGCTGATCAACTACATTTGAAATGACTGGACACGTTCAAATGTTTGCTTTTGGTTTAAAATCATAACTGCAGCTTCACAATCAAAACGGCTTGAAATAATAGCTAGTGTATGTGATTTTTGTGGACTCTAGCTATGCTTCGTCATGGTGCTGGAACAAGTGGAGGACGGGATGGCAGCTGTGCCCAGGAAAAGCAGCAGCAGCAAATTCAGTATCCAGAGAAAGAGTCCCCTGAGCTGTCGAGATCACACCTGAAGTCAACAGCTAGCAGTTTACCTTTGACATCAGCTCAGTGCATCATCACTAAGGTAATGAGACTGGGGTCAATTACAGTGCTTACACACCGATCAGCCATAACATTAAAACTACATTAATTTCTCTTGTTACAATGGCACCTGTCAGAAGGTGGGATATACATATTAGGCAGTAAGTGAATAGACGATTCTTAAAGTTGATGTGTTGGAAGCGTGAAAAATGAGCAAGTGTAAGAATCTGGGCGACTTTGAGAAGAACCAAATTGTGATGGCTAGATGACTGGCTACTGTAGCACAAATTGCGTTTCTGTTACTATTGAGTGTCTATCTGAAAATACTTTAAAGAAAGCATTAATATAACATCCTACTAACCTGCAACCACCTCTTCTCTATGTCCAGAATACCAGTGATAAAACCAGCAAGCAGCATCTGCAGTGCAGTCTGCCGAGGCCATCAGTTTTACGCAAGGGCAACCAGGCTCTACCACAGGGTAATGCTTTCATTGAGCAAAATCAGATCTTTCCACTGTAAACTGAGGCCGCTATTACAATGTTTAGATTAAACGGAATATCTTTATAAACATTCTCCACAGATTTGTCCAACCAGTCTGGTCTGGGTGACTGGCCCATGCAGATTGTGTGTAAGGCTGAATTCGAAAATAACCTTTCAGTCAACTCATCCTCTTATGACACAAAGTCTCACAGCAGGGACAGTGCTTCTGGACCAAGTCTCAGGCAGAGCACACCCGAGCACCATACGGAGTGAGTAAAAAAAGATCTACACATATTTAATTCTTTTTGAAGGGACTAGTGGCAGCCTTTTCTTGCTTGTTTAGATATTGATGGTCTGGTTTTCCAATCAGCTTCCCTTTAACTGCATTCACATGATCCCTTTCATGCAGTTTATCTACCACTCCAAAACAAGAGTTTTATAATGTTCCATCAGTTCCTTTAGACTAGCAATACAACATCAGTGGACAAAATATTAGTTGCATGCATTGTTTCTTTTCTAATACCTGATTATGTTTTCTTCGCCCTAATGATCCTACCAGGAAAGATTACATCAGACTGACTCCTGTCCATTTTAGGCACTCACTGGAGTTAGGTTTCAGCTAAAGTTTGTGTGTCTGTGTCTATTTTAGATTGAGAATTATAGAGGGATACAGGGCTGGTGAGTTTGATAGTCAGTCCAAGATTCCCAGTGTTTTATAATTGCTGTTTAACCAGCCACAGAGATTGGGATCAATGTGCTGTACAGATGCCACCCTGGAATGTGGGAGTGTCAATGTTTTCTTCTTCTTGGACATGAAGCACAAAGTACTTAGACGATTGGGTTGTAATGAACAGGGACTGCTGTAATACCTTATCAGGATTAAATCAGTTCTTAAGTGAAGAGAATGCTAAACCAAGTATTGGTAAGAGAAGAAACTATGCATGTGACTACTTTTGTCCAGTTTCTGGTAAGTTCAGGACATCTGTAGTTCTTGACTACAAAGACAAACATGTGGACCAAGCTCACCCAGGGTAAGATGTAGCATTCCAGCTTAAGTGTGATAAAAACTGGGTGTGGGACAGGCAAGCCTTCTGGAAATTGTACTCTGTATGTAAACAAACTGCAGGCTGGACCGTATCGGCAAAGCAGTAACTCCCAACTGTATGGCAAACTGCTTAATGACTACTACATGGTTGGTGTGGCGCAACAGATAACACCACTACCTACCAGTGAGCTACCACACCACGTGGGAGACTGGGGTTCGGTTCCTGGTCTGGGTGCCTATGCTGCACTACACCAATAAGAGTCCTTGGGCAAGACTCCTAACCCTACGTTGGCCCATCTCTGTAATATGAGTAACTTTGTAAGTCGCTCTGGATAAGAGCGTCAGCTAAATGCTGTAAATGTAAATGTACTAAAAGGCTGACAGCCTTTCTAATACAAGTGCATTCAAAATATATAGGCTGGAGTGCATAGGGTCCACTAAGTTGCAATATGTGAGCACATAAAGATGAACATTGCATCTACATTTTTTCCTCATTCTTACATCTTTCCACGCTCTTGTGTTTATTTTTTCCTTGTTCTTATCCATTCTTATACTGTTCTCACTGAAGACGTCCACAGGCAGTCTTAGAGAGTTTGCTGTATGCTAAAGGAGTGTGCAGCTGGCCAGACTGTAGAAAAGTGTTCAAGGAATACTCACACTTCCTGAAGTAAGTCAAAGAAGTGGCATTAAACACTCTATTTGTTTGTCTAGTTGGCATTTTCTTGAGTTTTGTTAAATCCATGTCTGTTGTTATAGTTTGTTATTTACTTTATAAGCTATTAAATTGTTTGCTTATTAGATCCCATAATAATAGTACATCTTTCTAGGTTGAATTAGCATGATTAACCATTTTCATTAACCACGTTTATTGTATTGTTGAAAGACATCTACAGGCTGAACATAGTCCTGGGGACAAAACCATTGAACAATGGAGAACACAGAGAGATTTGGTAAAACAGATGGAGAATAAGGTATGTGTAAACAACATGTAAATACTGTATGTTAAATTCAGCTTTATCAGCAAACCTGATAGCATTCTCTATATCCACTTACCGCAGTTGATTTTGGAGAAACAACGACTACAGGCCATGTACCTGCATCTGTCTGACGTAAAATCTTCAGCTGAAGTAAGTAGGACATAATCAGTGTCGCTACAGATATTGTGTATAGCCCAGACTCAACAACTATACAATATAGTGTGTGACCTACTGTGCAAGTCCATTTTTCATAATCACGAAAAGAAAACACTATACCAAACAAACAGATATATATATATAAGAAAACACTATACCAAACAAACAGATGCTTCTTATCGACCATGAAATCCTAAACACATTCAATTATGTTAAGGTATTTTGAGAATACCAGCACTTTCTAGTTTGTCAGTTATGTCTTGAGATACTCAGCAGTGTGCTTAGGTACATTGTCTTGGTGTAGATTTCTTCTCAAATCAAATGTTTTCCAGGTGGTACAACATGATGTATTAACATTATTTTTTACTAATCATCTTTCTTGATGCACATCAGTGACCCTTCACTGGTAGTTATACATATGCTTTCTTCTGTTACTTCCATAGCAAATTTAGACTCAGCAGTCCATAAAACCTCCACATGCTCCACCTTCTACTTTTGCTGTCTCAGTTTCTAAAAGCTTCTTGATCAGCTCCACACCTGTTGAGTAATTTTCTCACTGTGAAGGGATAGACAAAGCACATGTGGATCTTTTCAGATCTAAAGTGAGAGTTTTCTCCTGTTTCTCAAAGATGAAGGCCTTAAAGGGCCCATATTCTGTATTTTAGATAGATAGATAGATAGATAGATAGATAGATAGATAGATCACTTTATTTATCCCACGGGGAAAGTCAGTTTTTACAGCAGCAAAATCAAACAAGAGAGCAGCATAATAAAGGCACTTAAAATAGTAGTAAGTATTTTTACATATTCCTTCAAATTGCTTTACTTCAGAAAAGAGGGAAATTCAGTTTTTCATTTTAGGGGCCCTTTTACATTCTGTTTATCTGATGAGGACAGTTTTTTATGCTCTACCAGGTCTTGCCAGGCATGGTTGCTAGGAGTCCCATTTTCTATGTACCACCAGTTCCTGTGCCCATCTTGTTTTTGACACTAGAAAAATAAAAATTGTGCTTACTAATTGTTTTGTTTGGATTTAAAACACAGCGATGGTCTCTAGCTTTTGCACAGTACTGTGTTTGTGCTTAAACCTGTACTCCATGCACTTTTACTGCAGAACAACCTCAGTCTGAGTCTGAAGCAGTCAAGCAATCCTTCAGGAAGCCTGCAGGCCTTTGAGAGTGTCACTAGTCAGGGCAGCAATAGAGACCCAGCTGAAATGCTACCTCCAGGATATTGGCAGATCCCTACCTCACCGTTCATACCAGGTAAGACTGAATGCAGTACTCACTAGGCTACAAACAAAGTGTACAAAATGATTATGAACTATGAAATGAACTATTTGGACTGACATTTGAAATAATGTTATAAATTGTTATATCCAATGTTTATATACAATGTTTATAGAGCTGTTCGGCACAGAAATATGCAATTTGCATACATATTAAGTAGCCTGCTATTATTCTACAGGAATTATCACCAGCATTGAGTGCTACAAATATACGAACATAAGGCCACCATTCACCTATGCCTCCATGATAAGATGGGTGGGTGAGCACTGCCGTTATTTTACAAATTTAGAGTTTCTTAAAGTTCATCACACTTGTTAATTGTTTTAATAAGAATCAAACACATGCACCCTGTGTTTGATGTCACTTAGGCAATTCTAGAGTCTCCAGAGAAACAACTAACCCTGAATGAAATCTACCACTGGTTCACACGCATGTTCTCCTACTTCCGTCACAACACAGCCACGTGGAAGGTAAGCCTCACCACACGAGTGTGCTTGTCTTTGTCCCTCCGTGACTCTAAAACCACAGGCATCAGTTCATACTAATCAACATCTTTAATTCACATGATAATTGCTGACAGATGCAGACTTGTGTGTCAGACTCATGTGACAATTTAATAAATGATTCTATGTGGAATGTTTATGCACCGCTGTGTAAATGTGCTTTATATATTCACAAATCTTGTTCTACTCCCCCATATAGAACGCTGTCCGACACAACCTCAGTCTCCATAAGTGCTTTGTGCGTGTGGATGGAGGAAAGGGTTCTGTTTGGACAGTGGATGAGGCAGAATTTCTGAGGAGGAAGGGGCAGAAGTTACAGAGGTAAACTCCAATAATGATTCAGTACCATTAAGCTGTATCACAAAAACATGACTAGCATTACGTTAGAGCATTTGTCTGCCATAGCGTTTGGCAAGTGAGGTGTAGGTATCTGAAGTGGCATCCGTTAGAATGGCTTTCAGGCACTTTAATACTTGGCCATTCAAAAGTTTCAATCATGTGTGTCATTCATTATAATATGTTAATATTCTTGTGATCATTTTAGAATAATTTACAATGAAATGACACTAGTGTGTACAGTACAGAACAGTAGTGTATAAATACGCTCAGTCCAGCTGTATGCCTGATGTGTAAATGATGCAAAATAAATGAATAATTAAAAATAATAACAACAACATTAAATATAACTACACATTTTTGTCTCTAGGGATCAAGACATGGGTTGGATGGCACACTATTCCATGTGTTATTTTTGAATTTTGATTCTTCAGTGATTAGTCACATCTTGAGACATTCGGAGTAAAACCCACCAACTCCTCAGTGTTACTATTTTATTAGATATTAGTCATTTATTCTGATTATGGATCAGCTTCCTACCCCCTTGACCTGCCTGGCCAGGGAAGCTTATGCTAAGCTAAGGTCTTTTAGCTACAGAGATGTTCTACACATGGGGGACGTAAAATACTAATGTTACATTTTTTTTGTTACCTTCCACTGTACTAGAAATTAAACTTTGATTATGATATATTACTGAATAAAAGACGTTATGGAATGCACCACGCTGTACGTTGTTTTTAATGCAAAATAATTTATTTCTGACTGAATGCAAAATCAGCAGCCAAAGCGCAAAAGTAACGCAGCCATGCCGTGCAAAATGTACGCGACTTGCCTGCTCTGCTTCGCGATTGGTCGGAAGATTTTGCGCGGCTCGGTTCGGCCAATCAGAGCTTTGTTTTCCTGCTTCGTATGAAAAACAGCGTAGCTTCAGACAAATGGCGAACGGAAGGACGAATTATAAACAAATGCGCGGAATTGGAAATGACTCTGGAAATTGGAAATGTCCTGCATTTAAGTAAGGGAGGCTTTTCTTCTTCGTGGTGGACATAAACTGTAATAATACGGTAGCGGGGAGGCAGACGCGGGACGTTTGGAGAGTTAGCACAGGGCTGGCCTGAGCTAGGCCTCTGTAATTTTCGCAGACTGTGGGTTCACTGCTATGCAAACGGGTTGAGCTGGTTTCGCTAAAAAGCAGCAGATCAACAGTTTTAACGCCACTAAAGCGATCATTTCAACGCGGTCGAGGGGCTTCGTAGCGAGCAATAACATGAGCGCAACGTCGGACAGCAGTAAGCCGCCCGAATGTAAAAAGAGAAGCGCCAGTCCGAGGCGGGAATCTGACCTGGACTGCCCGCTGTCAAAGCGCTCTAAAGTGGCCGAGGAGAAGGAGGACGAAGGTGCCGTTAGAGTGACTGGTTCATCTGAACGCTCTGACAGACACGCAGCTCCAGAGCAGACGGCAGATGAAGCCAGTGCTCCTGACGGCTCTGGACAGAAAGATGAGAAGGGCAGCACAAACGTAGCAGAAAACTCGAGTGAGGCTGGCGGCTGTTCTTCAACGGAAAAAAACGAAGCTGCGGCCTCGGCTCGGGAAGCCGAAAGAGTCTGCGAGCCCTCCTCAGCTTTGCCGGAGAAGGAGCGCTCAGATTCGGCGGCGTTCGCTGCAGCCGAGGCGCTTGCGAGTCTCACCGGCGGAGGGGAAGGCCGCGGCCGCGGGGACGCTACTAAAGAAATGCCCTGTTCGTCCAGGCAAGCGCTAGATGACAAAGATAGGTCCAGTCGGCCCGGCTGTTCCTCCAAGGAGAGGGTAAGGGAGAGGGGCCGGCACGCCGAGGCAGCGGTCGCTGACAGCTCCTCATCCTTGCTGGGCGGCGCTGAACGAGAAGACGGGGGAGAGCAGGATGAGGAGGAGGAGGAGGAAGAGGAGGACGACTCGCTCGCAGGTTCCTCGTCCACGGCCAGCTCCTCGGTTGCGTCCGACAACGAGGAGAACGAGGAAGGTGAGTGTGCCATAGTGGCGGTGAGGATGGCCCCCGAGGTACGGCAGTCCGTGTCGCTGCTGGCGCAGGTGCAGATGCGACTGGACGCGCTGGAGAAGAAAGGAGCCCGGCTCCACCAGCGCCTGGAGCTAAAACTCAGCCGCCAGCGGCGCCCTCATCTGGACCAGCGCGGCGCCATCACCCAGACCATCCCGGGCTTCTGGGTCACAGCCGTATCCTTTTTCCATACGCGCTTTTACGCAGGCTCAGGTATACGTTGTGCACTTATTAGGGGTGTTCTACAGATCCCTGCATGTTGTGCCGATGTCCCTGCTCTAACATGCCTAATGCCACTACACAGGGCCCAGTTTACCAAAGGCACTCTAGAGAGAGTGTTCAGTATGGTGCTCAAAGGTACAGTATAGCCTGAAAAGCCTCTATAATGACCCCTGCATGGCTTTATAACTCTGTGGTGTACATATAAGACACTGCCAGGATACTGTGTGATTTTCTAACTTTCAAACACAGTGTGATGAAATTCCTCTCAGTAATATATGATCAATATGTTTGATTCAGCAGAAAACATACCATCAATACAACTATCATTGTATTGATGGTACATTTGTTTGATAGAATTACATGGCAACCTTTACAATTCATCCAAATAGCATTGTTGTTACACAGGGGTCCAAGTTCAGAACCAAGGGCTACCAAAATAAAAGTCTAAGATTTGCTTCACTAGTAACTTTTACATCATGTACCCTGTTCCTAGTTGCCCATTTTACATTTCAGTGATGTTGATTAGCATAAAGGGCAACACCATAGATTCTACAATGACTGTTATTTTGTATAATTTAATATATAGCTTATTTTTCATAACTTTATTTGTTTTGTTTTGTTTTACAAACATTTTGTTTACTTAACTGAAAGCATTTTAGCTTCTCAACCACCCGCACCTGTCAGCACACATCGATGAGAATGATGAAGATGCTCTCAGCTACATGACCAATTTGGAGGTAAAGTACCTGCTCCTGTTAATATGACTGCTGTTGTATTTCTAGGTAGTGTTTTTTTTTTGTTGTTGTCATGTCCCATAAGTGTAAGCTTGATGTGTTTTACTGAGCATCTCTGTTTACTGTGATATTGATTTTGTCTTGTACAGATCGAGACTTTCAAAAACAACAAACTTGGCTACCGAATTTGCTTCCATTTTCGGCGGAATCCATTCTTCCAGAATAAAGTAATAGTGAAAGAGCTCCATCTTGGAATGGGAGGTGAGATGTCAGGCACTGTAAAAGTGTACACCATTTTCACAGTTTCGTTCTCGATTTGCTACATGACATTACATTTATTGTCAGGTGGTTCTTGTAAAGGAGTGTATCATGGTCTTGGTCTTGTAAAGGAGTGCATCATGGTTATGTCACTGTTTAATTAAGTTGCTCTGTTTAATTAAGTTGCTTTTCTCTGCAGGATCCCCAGTGTCCTTCTCAAACCCAATTCTGTGGCATCGTGGACAGAATTTAATAGGAAATGGTGAACCAAGACGCACTTCACAAGGAGTTTATCAGAGCTTTTTCCACTGGTTCAGTGACCACAGCAGTCCTGGGAGGGATGACATAGCACAGGTACAATACAGCTGGTTTATGGAAGTATAGTGTCCTGTCTAGAGATGGAGGGCTATTTTGATTGATCGGCTATATTTCCAGACCAAATATGCGATTGTCTGATAATTTAGCCGATCCTGAGAGCTGGTCAGATCACATGATCCATATTTTCTTGTTGCATTAGTGCAGCAAATCAGGCAAGTCTGATCAATTGTGGGCCCATGGTATACTCTGTCTCTCTTTTGCTCTAGATCCTGAAGGATGATCTGTACAGAAATCCTCTGAGGTACTATCTGACCCCACTGTGGGAACCACGTCAAAATGGCAGGTAATGAAACAAGGTGATGTGTGTGTGTGTGTGTGTGTGTGTGTGTGTGTGTGTGTGTGTGTGTAGATTTGTTTTTAATCAAATTCTAAGAAAACAGTCATAGTATAAAAAACACATACCACAGTATGCAAAAAAAATCTAAGTAAAAGTATAATTTTTCACTTTTCATAATTAGAGGTGGGATCTGAAGACAGAGTACAACACTGCTTAGAGTATTATGGTCTCCATATTGACTTGTGTTTAGTAATGTCTAAGCTTGGAGGCATCTTTGAATTTTTAGTCTATTCAGATTAGCTAAGGTTATTCTTGAGTAATTAGCGAAGCACTTTTGTAAGTCCCTCTGGACAAGAGCTGTAAGTGCATATAGCTGTCAGGATTTAAACACAATTCAAAAAACACTCTAACACAAATGGAAACTTAACAAATGTTATTTAAAAATGAATACTGTTTTTGAGAATAATGCAAAATTGCAAAACATAATATTGCGATACTATAGTGTATCAATATACACCGCTGGTAAGAGTCACAGTAAAGAAAGTCTCACCAGAATTCTTGTATGGTTTATTATCATTAATTACCATATCCTATAGTGATAATCATTCAGTCATTCATCAAGCTTTCACGTTTTACCCACTGCCACACTGTTTTTGACAGCACACCCAAACCACCAGACAACAGTAATGGAGACGAGTGTGTGATAATCTCAGACTCAGATGATGACCAGGAAGTGGTAAGCCAAGATCAACGGCAGGGGCGAGAAGAAGAGGACGATGATGGCGAAGAAGACGAAGGGCGAGTCGCAGGTAAGGAAGTGAACTTGACTATAGAAATTTACAAGTTACAATTGGTCATAATTAATTCTAATCCTATTCAGTAAAGCATGTGATCAGTGGCCAAAATAAAAAGAAGGGGGCTCCCAAGTGGCAAATGTGTATAATATAAAGATTATGTCAGGAAATCCGTAGTTCGAATCCTGTGACTGGGATTTCTTGATATCATAATTGGCTCTGCTCTATGGGTGGAAAGAATGGTTATGTTTCCTTATCCTTCCATTGTTCAGCTGCAGTGCTGCTGTGAGAGTGGCTGCTGGAAAAGCTGTGATGCTTGGGTTAAAAAGTGTTTTAAAGGACGCGTGTGTTAAAAAGTTTGTTGTATTGTTTTTGTAGCATCCTTAATCGCCATCCTTTCTTCAGGAGATCTACTTTACTGTCTAGCCACCCTACAGAAAGTTGCATCTCCAGGAGGAGAGTTTGTGACCCCTGATCCTATAATTTACCCTCATTATTTATTCTCAGTCATTTTCTGAGGACACTTAAAACATTTAAATGCTCAAGATTTAGTTAGGTTTGCTATGCTGTTACTTATTTCTCAATTTGGAAAGCTTTATTTGTCTGAGTAACAAAATGTAGTAAAAAGTATTTTAATAAGATAAGATCATCCTTAAGATAAGATTTGATCCCACAGTCCCACAGTGGGGAAATTCACAGTGCCACAGCAGTAAAGAAATAGCAAGACACTCGGATGCAAAACATAGATAAATTACCAATATAATATAATATAATATAAAAAATAGAAGTTAAAAAAACTGTAGATAGAACAGTTGTTAAAATATGGAAAACAAAATTATGGAAATTAATGGATCACATTATTTCCACATGTCCATGTCACCTTACTTCAGAATGCAGCAAGTTGCACCCCATTGTACTTGGCCATTGCAGCTGAGAGCAAAGATGCCTAACAAACCTTTAAAGAGCACTTTACATTATTCAGTGGTAAGAGGAATGTTCAGTGCCAACTTTGGGGTAAGGAGTTAGTATAGCATGGAGGCACAAAAGGCTCTATGAATCCTCTTAAATATGTAGGTCTGGTGATTTGAGAACCACTTGGTCGACCACTTGTCTGACATATTCTCTTAGACCTGTTGTCATGACAGAAGCATTTATGCTAAATGTATACAGTATTAACATGTTGATTACCATCTACTGGAACCACAGACAAATGTGTGTTTATGGTTAGTTATGAGATGTAAATGTTATTGCAGGATTTCTCAAATAAGCCAGATACCTTAAACTCAAAATTAAGCTGGCAAAATGGGAGAGTAGTTGAGGGACTAGGGCATTGTGATACGTTGCGATATTTTGTTGTTTTGCGATATTAGAACATATTGGAAAATGGGGACAGTGCAAATTTTCCTTTTCTATCAAGCAACTCGTAGCATGCTGTGTATAATTTGCTTTACATGACATTGCACATCCTATGATGTGACTATTGCATATGTGCACATTGCGATGCTGCTGCTGCTGAAACTATATATTGTGCAGCCCTATGATGACTAAACTTTAAGCTTAAGTTTTCTGGCTAACTGAGAAATCCTGCCTTACTTGTAACTCACTTAGCTGTCAGTACTCGAACAGCTTTCTATGCTGCACATGCTTAATTTGAATAACTTTATCATTGCGTCCTTGTTAAGGGTGGTCTTGAGAATGCATAGTACCAGCTCTACAATCTAATAGTTTTTGAGACCTTTACCCCAGTGACCAAACATAATTGTTGTAGGATTAGCAGTAACTAATCTTCAGAGTTCTGTTCACCAGGTGCTGATGATAGTGATCAGTCCTCCTTTGAGGAGAGGGAGGAAGAGGAACTAGACGTAGAAGAAGTGGACGACTCGCGTGACTCTGGTGGCTGCGAGGCCAGACCGCAGGGCGAGGAAATAGAAGATATTGACGTCAATGAGGAGGAAGAGGAGGAGGTAGAAGAGCAAAGCTAATAACAGTAATTAATACACGTTTAATTTTTTTATGTAAATGTTTTTATGCAGAGAAAGCATACTTGGATTTATTCTTCATGGAAGTGAAGAAGCCGTTAGGGCATTGTTTGGCAGGTAACATGAGGTAGCTATGTCATGGTTTGGTATTTTAGGACGTACTGTTTGTATGTCCCGATGCTACAGGACAAAGTTTAAATGTCTCAGCTCTTAGAGCAAAGTTGGGTCTTGCAGTCATTGTAGGTGATACTGAAAGTTCCATGCAATATCCAACGTTTTGTATTTTTTTCAGCTGTTTTAAGTACAGAAAAGATTGCTGGTTGTACAGGCTGTAAAAGATGACGTCACACCATTAACATTGTCTTGCCTGATGATGGAGGTTTAAGGAGTCAATTCAATTCATTGAAATTATTATTTTTCATTGAGAAGTTTGAGGTTATATTCAGAAGTAATTCATACATATAAGCACAGCCTTTGCATTCTTCCCCTTTCAGTTTTCCACTTCCAATAAATTCCCAGACGACAAAATGTGTTTTATCAGTCCTTAATGTCAAACCATGTCAAGGATCAAATTCCAGCTTCTTTTTTTTATTATTTAAAGGTGATTTTTTTTTTTTTTTAAGTTAAACAGAGAACTACTGTAACTGAGTAGAATGTGTCCTCTAGAATACACCTACTTGCAGATGGCACTGTTGTGGTGTTTTTTTGTTTTGTTTTGTGTTTTTTGTTGTTTTTTTTTTTTTTTTTTTTTTTTTTTTTTTTTTTTTTTTTTTAGAACAAAAAATATTAGACCCACCAGCCTGGCTCGTCATTTTTCTACACGGAATTAGATTACCTCTATGCATAATAATTTATACAGATAATAAAACAGAAAAGCCTGTTGACCAGATTTGTTATTTGCGAATTTCTTCACCACAGTTTGTAATGGATTTGTGGTGATTTTGCTTGTGGGGTGGGCTTGGAAAACAAAAAGTAATCATTTCAGATGCACTTAGTTCTGAACCAAAACTGGAGCACTCAGGGATGTTTATTACAGTACCTTTTTTTCAACTTTTTTTTTTTTTTTTTGGTGTAATAACCAGTTGTTTTTCTTTTATTCATGTTGATCTCACCTGTTAATGCATAGGTAGTACATTCAAAGTACATTAAATTGTAGATCTTTTTTTTTTTTTTTTTTTTTTTTTTTTAATAATCATAAGCAGCTAAAAAAAAACCCTGACACTTCTCCTGCTATAATGCAATTATGAATCTTGTCCGTGGTGCGGATCTTAACTACTGCTAGTGTCAGTTTAAAATGTTTTCTAGTAGATGTTCTCACACTGTCGTTACAGATGCATGAACATGCTATGAGCAGTCACAGTCTACAATAAATAGTCATATCCATCGTTTGCCATGTAAATAAATTAATGAATGAATAAATAAATAAAACCCAACTCTATGGGGCAGATGGCCTGAGGAGCTGATCATTAGTGCAGATGATCTGTAGACCCCTTCGTTCTTTGTGTTACTGAATGTTTGTTCATAAAACATAAAACCATCTGTATGTCCGGATTGGTGTTTAGATAATTTGTTTAGTGGGTTTGTACGTTTTTTTTTTTTTTCCTCTTTTTACATTTTTTTATTGATAAGCTATGTTTTGTTGTAGTCAACATCATTCCTGTTTCTTTTTTATTTATTTATTTTTTCCTGCAAACATTCAGCTTTTAACCTAAATCTAACCTGTGCTCTCATGCATCTTCTTTATGGTTTTAAAAGAGTTTAGTATTTGACTTTTGGTTGGTGAAATCTCTAAATAATGTTAAAAAGAAAAAAAATGATTTACATCTGTAACTGTGGAATTTCGTTTCACCCTGAATCCAACAAATTTCCCTAGTGTGACCCCCTAACCCTTAAAGAGGGTTTATAATTTATTCATTTCTGAATTGATGTGAATTTGATCTAAATTCCAGAAAAGAAAGCTATTTTTGTGTGGTAAATTTTATAGCATACAAGTAATTTTGAAATATATGGTATGAATTGTCTTTTGTTTTTAAATAAACTTGTCATGCTTTTGAATCAGAAGGTTGTGCTAAGCATTTTTTCCCTCTACAATTTCAAAGGCAGACACACAAAAAGTAGTAGTAAGTCTTCAGACGGGCTTTATTTTATCTGAAGCATAAAAATAATAGTATTTAGTTGCAAAAAAAAAAAAACTAATTAAAATTCATTAATTTAAATTTTACATGTGACGATGTCATAATTTAATATGCTACATTTCATTATCAGAATTCCGCAGGTTTCACTAGGTAAAATTACGAATCATGCGTTGTGTTGTTGCAGAGGCCACAAATGATTGGAAATGACTTTTGCATTACATTTCACAGACAGATGCCCTGATGGAAAGAATCCACAACTCATATGTCCATCAAAAATGGCAAGCCATACTGGAACAAAGTCAGTGAAAACAGACCAAAACCCTATACTGCCACCATCATGCTTAACATGGGGTGAGGTTCCTCTGTCCAAATGCAGTGTTTGTCCACAGACAATTCATCTGTCTACTAAAAAGCCTCTAGCATATGCAAATGTAATCATGTCACTGTTCATAAAAGCACAAATAAATACTCACCCACCCACATGATACATATTATTATTGCACTGTTTGAAATGTACAGGTTGTGTATATATATATATATATATAATGTGTGTGTGATTTCAGATGTGTGTGAGTGGGGAAGTCTTTGGTAGGTTTAGTGTGACTGAGCTGTTTGTTCCAGTTCCAGTAAACAAGGAAGTAAGTGCTGTGTGTGTAGTGCTGAGCAAATTTCACATGCAGCAGTGGTTTCTTGGGAGAGTGGTGGCTTCTTGCTTGATATCCTGCCATACGTACCAGTCTTGTTCAGTGTTTGCCTGATAGTGGATTCAAGAACACTGACATTACTCAATGCAAGATATAGTACAGGCCAGTATGAGCCATAACATTAGCACCCCTGACAGGTAAAGTGAAAAAAACATAAAAAAAAACCCATCTTCATCTACAGTGGGGGTGGCTATATTAGGCAGCAGGTGAACCGTCTGTTCTTAAAGATGATAAAGGTGTAATAAGGGTTTTTCTTGTTATGCAGTGGTCAGTACCTTTCAAAAAATGATCAAAGAATATTAACTGCTTAACCAGTCGACAGGATCATGGGCACCTAAGGGTCACTGATGCTTATGGAGGCCCCACTTCACAACTTACAGGACTTAAAGGTTCTGCTGCTAACCTCTTGGCGCCAGATACCACAAGACGCTTTCAGAGGTTCATGGTTGGAATGATCAGATCTGTTGTGGTTCTGCACAAGGGGGACTTGCCCATTATTAGGTAGGTGGTTTTAATTATTAAGGCTGATTGATACAAATATAGCTATTCTTCAAGTGTAAGAAAGAATGAGATTGTGTGATTAACAGCAGTGTTGCAGGAATGAGTGTCCATTTTACGATCACTTGTCAAGAACCTATTAGAACGACAAGTGGGCACAGTGTGTTCTGAAACTTCAACAGTGGTTACATCAAATACGGTCATTTTAAAGAAAGCAAGGGCAAACAAACAGTTTTCCATGACGTAAGGGTCTTAACTTCAATGCTTTCAGACTTCCTCCCCTACTTTAGGCCTCCAGAAGGGGGCGATATAGTCAAAACAATGGTGACATAAGAGCAGTTTGTATATCCATCCAATGGATAAAGCAGAGATTGCTGTATTTATTGTATCAGGGCTTAACTTATTGTTCTAGCAGCAATTTGTTTTGTGAGGACCTCAAGATACAGTGCTAGATATATTAACTAATACACCAGTTTCTCAAGTACAGACTTTCTTAAACCCTTTAAACCTAATGAGGGGCCTCTTTACTACTCTTAGTTTCTCTTAAAAAGCTTAGTTTCATAGTTACATAGTTAGTTAATCCTTAAAATGAATAACTGAAAATGAATCAGGCAATGTTTTAAAGGGTTAATATGAATGCACCACCCCATAAACACTAGGCCTCTCTTTTACAGTCTAGAGCGGCTGTTTGTTTTTGTAGGTGAGTTTGAAACACCCCTATTCTACAGCAGCTCTTGGTCTCATACGCTGGAAGATGTGGGTATGTAAGACAGTGCTATCTACGTTCAGGCACGTACAGTATGCATGATGCTGCCAGTTATAGCAAGTACTGTATAATCTGTAGCTTGACCCTGTATATACTGTCTAAACTGCTGAATATATTCCACTTCAGCATTTCCTGTGAACGAGTGTATAGATCCATTCTGTAAGGTTTTTTATTTTCTCCCAATTGACACTGTTATATACGTGCTTGCATGTTCATGTTGTAGCCGGCCTTTTCCTTCATGAGTTTAGCCCTCTAAAACTCTAGTATGTAGTCAGTGTCGTGCCATTGTCAAGCATCTTAGGAACTCCAGGTCTAAGCATTTCTTTGTGACTGAAACAAATGGGATTTTCAAGAATGTCGCGTCCTGTGGTAAACAAACCCGATAAGTTTCATTTTGCTACATTAGCCTGAGGAGCTCGAGCTGGTTCATTTGTTGGACCAGTTTAGCTCTCGACCAGCAAAGAGTATGTTTTTTATGTGGGTTGGACAGTTTAGCTGGTCTACCAGCATGAGCAACTTTACTAGTTTACTAGTCAACCAGTATGAACAAGTTTGCTGACCAGACTAGTCAACATGCATGGCCAGCATAACAAGCAGATTTGCCACTATTTTACCATCATTGAAAAAATGGCTACCCAACAGTAAGTCCTATTTACCCACAATTTTGAATGTTTTCATGCGCACTGGATGTCAAAATTGCGTAAAATGTGCTGTAGGGATTACTACAGTCGCCCCTCATCCTGAGCGCACATTTTTACAACTTTAAGTCACGCTCTCTCAAAGCCACTACTGGTCTACATGTACCTGCATTTACATGCAGCCATTAGACAAACTGCTGATTGGCCTAAAACCGCCTAACCGCAATTGGATATAAACACAACTCAGTTATACTTTACCTTTTATTTATCTTTTTTATTTTTATTGATTTTTTTTTTTAAATTGGCATGAAATATTAAAACAAAAGGTGAATATTTAGCTAAATAGGCTATTAAGGTAAGTAAATGTTTATGTATTAATGTTCATTAAAATCAATTGACTGATTTTAGAGATATGACACTACATGTCCAAATATTTGTGGACACCCCTTCTAATGAATGCATTCAGCTACTTTATGCTGCACCTTTTGCTAATACAGATGGACGCACACAGATTGTCTAGTCCCTGTAGAGAAGTATTGCCAATAGAATAAGACTCTCTGGAACAGATAAACATTGGTAAACCTATTGGCACCATGTCAAATGCCAGGTGTGTGCTAGATGGGTATAAAGCCCCTCCCCTCCCAGCATTGAGCTGTGGAACAGTGTTTTCTGGAATGACAGTGGTCAATAAAAAATGTTCGGGGATGAGTTCAATGATCATCAAAAAATGACTGGGGATGATCATCCAACATCCTGCCCTCACTAACGCTCTTGTTGTTAAATTCAATGAAATCCTCAAAACAATGCTCCAAAATCTAGCCTAATCTATCTAGTAGAAACAGCTACTCCAACAATAACAGGTTAAATCCTTTTTACTAACCCTGACTTCCGAAGAAACAACGAATGAAGAGGTGTTCCAATACTTTTGTCCATACAGTCTTATTAAGTCCCTTAAGAGCCACGGTCCTACAAATTAGACCTTCTTGAAGACCCACATCCACAATATCCTAACCACAACAGACGCCCATGTGTCCACAGTGTCAACAATATATAGTCACCCTTATGGAAAATGGGAAAATTGGGAAAAGTAGGGTACAGTCACTACCACAGACGATAACTTTAACATTTATACACCAAAATAAAACTTCTCTTAGCATTTAGAGTTGTCATGGTTAAACCCTTGAAGACTCCTTTTTTCAAGGATGTACATCAACCAGTAGCCTGGACCTTGACATAAGTAAGGTCAGTATGTTATGACTGTTAGATACACACTTGCTACACTATGGCTTAAGCAAACAGCCTTGAGCCAAGCATTTTTGGGCAGGCCTCAACAGAGGGAAGAGGATGTTGCAACGGCTCACTTTAGCAAGCTCGATCCCTCGCCTAATGCGACGCTATAAATATTCCACTAGCAAAGACCTGCCCAGGTTTCAAATATGGCGCACTCAGGCATGCAGTTAAGAGTGGGCGCTTACTGTTATCATGGGACACGGATGCTAAGCACACTTCATCAAGATTATGTGCATCATGCTGATGTCCTGCTGCAAGCACTAGCATATGCTTGATTCCTTTTTAAGTGGCTGGGTTGGGACGTCAGTCGGCAGCATGGGCACTGGTCTAAACTGGTCCACGTTGGTTACTTTCACATTCAGTGCACTTACAGAGACAAATGAGGACTTACAGTGTCTTACAGTGTCCTATACACTATACACACTATCCTCAGATGTTCACCTCTAGATCATAAAGATTGTTCCCATGCTATTATTGACACAGTACACAGAGGCTGTAATATTGTATGCACCGTTATATTGGACAGTCTCACTGTCACACATACATGTTGTATTCATTCCTAAAATAATGGAGCCAGAAGGGGTTCTTCACTTATAATGAGGCCTTAGATGAACCAATTTTCATTCTGATCCCTGGTCCTAGAGGACCCCCTGCACATTCTAATAAGCTGCACTCTCAAAAATGAAGCTGCTTATGATTATTTGAGCAATGCTGTAAAAGAACCACTTTTGCTTCCAGAAAGAACCAGGATTGTAATAGAGATATGTGAGTGAGAACCTATACATTAAGTGAAGACCTTTTTTAGATCTTTAAAATGTTCATGGTTCTTTATGGAACCAAAAATGGTTCTTCTATGGAATCTCTGAACAACCCACCTTTATTTTTAAGAGTATATTCTCAACTCAGGAAGGGTTTTTTAATCAGCTGGATCAGGCCTGTTGGGAGCATGGTAAACACTATGTGCAGGGCTAGCACGTCTTCCAGGATCAGGGTTGGGAACCACTGCTCTAAAGACCCTTTCAATGGACAGTTAAATACAGCAGGAGACTAGCGTTTTTCGAATGAGTGTCTATCTGCCACATCTGCAATGTACAGTCATAATTCCAGTGCTTTTCACTAGAAAGCGTATTGACGGAAAGAACACTTACAGTAAAAGCCAGCTGCAGGCACCTTTACATGTTTCTGGTTGTTGTCCCAAATGTCGTCCTGCAGTCCTCCACCAAGTCCATACATTCAAGTTAACAACAAGCAGACATACAGGGTGAGAGAGAATTGCGTGAGACACCTGAAAACAAACACGTTTCTATGCATCTCAAGTCATTTTGGGTAAGACTCATCACTGCTGGTATGCATAAAAGCATCTTAGGACAAAGACAATTCTTAAAGGTGCTATAGAATGCATTTATTGAGTATTAAAAGTTATAAGATAAGGATTTGGTTGGAAATGTCCATTTATGACCCCTATGATCCTATATATATATATATATATATAGAATGACACATGCAGGATTTCTTATGGTGGGCTAATGAAAACACCGATGAGCTCTGCACTGATTAGCTGATCTATGTCACTGCAATGGCTCACAGACACCACGTAGCATGAATATTGTGATTTTGTTTAGATTGTTTCGTAATTAGTCTCACTGGGTAGTGCTGCTGCCGTCACAGTGTCCAAAAGAGGTTGTAGACTAGGTAAGAGATTCTTTAGGTGCCTCAAGGAAACACCTTTTTTCCAAAAATCTTCTAGAAACCTTTTCTTAAAGGATCCTCCACAGTTTCAAACTGAAGAACCTCCAAACATCCCTGAAGGATCTTATACTTTTAAACAGTGCAGGCCCTATCTAGCACCTGCTTGTTTCCCCAGGTTTAACTTCCATCCTTTCAAGAAATGCCACTTTGGAGGTGTGGTTAACTCCAGTCTGAGGTAGTCTGGTTTGTTTTTGACCAGGTAGATGTTGGAGAGAAGAAATGTTAAAAGCTGGTCAGCTAGTGTTAGCTTTTAGCTTAGCATGGGTACCTGCTTGCTTCCTCCTTTGCAGAGTTTGACTTACCCTTATGTGGACACTGGCAGAGGCAAAGGGCACACTATCACACTATACACTCTCTCTACAAGTTAAGACGATCTTAACACTAAAGACAGTTTTGGGGGACAGTGACTTGTTGAGTTTAGTGTTTGAGTAGGGAAATCACCCAACTGCTGGGGGACTGGGCCCTCTAGGGCCTGCACTACATTATGGGCAGTTCAGTAAATGATACAAAATCCTTGGGAAGTTTTTCTTTACTTTCTGGACCTGAACTACCCACCTATCCCACCAACAGCTATACCAACATATAAAGAGCATAAGTGAGAAAAATGCATGTTTGCTTATTAAAGAGCGCTGAAAGAGGAAATAAAGGAGTAGTCTGAAGGGCAAACAAAGAGTGAAATATGATGGGAGGAGTGGGAGTAAGTAAAGGAGGATGTATGAGAGAGAGATTAATGGTGAAGGTTATTAGCTGGGCCTCCTCCTGTCTGACTAGTGAGCAGATAAATGACCATGATCACAATAATCTCCAACAGAGAGAAAAAGCAGTGGCTTCATGACCTCCTCTCCTTCCATTCAAACCATGACTGGCTTTTTGTTCCCCACTCAGCACGCACAAGCAGGAACTTCAAAGAGTTGAGAACACACACAAGATCAGTGTCTGGATGTTAACACACACTCACCCGAGCATGCCATTGTGCGGTGCCATTCAAAAGCAACAAACTATCCGTAAGGGTAAACAAAGTGTTGGTGTGCGTTTGCGTGTGTCTGTGCGTACGCCATATACTTTCCTCCTACACTGGGCCTCCTAACAAAGAGTTCAACACTCAACTGAAGCTGAAATAGACTGTTTAAGGCACGCTAAACAGAGCACAGGGACAAACACATGCACATACCCACACACATCTCAGAGGGACTTTTATCAGCCCAAAATCACTCGAAAGAGCATCCATTTTTAATGAGGCAGGGCATTACCAGCCTGCTCCTTTCTGGCCCCTCGCAGGCTGACGCTTAAGTGCTGACAGATTTATCCCCAAAGACAGATGTGCAGGACGCTCCCACACTCCCAGCATTTTCACATTCCCCTGCTGCTTCGCTTTTCCCTACGCTCCTCTGAGTTTTCTAGGTTAGCACATAACAGTGCTGCAGCCGATTATACAGCAGCCGCTTTCTGCCAAATCCATTTATTTAGTCACAGTCATGAGAGAGAGAGTCTCAGAATTATGACAGCATTTCTCATAGTTATCAGAAGGGTTCCCATAATTAGGAGGTATCCTCATAGTAGTACCTTACTATTATGACTTACTAGCTCCTTTTTACCACTATAATGACTTGATGTCTCACATTATGACTTTGTATCTCATTATTATGACTTAATGTCACTTTCATGACCTATTATCTCACAATTATGACCTATTATCTCATTATTATGACCTATTATCTCATAGTTATTACTTACTGTCTTATAGTTATGACTTACTATCTTATTATTATGACTTAGAATCACATCATTATGACTCACGATGTCAGTATTATGACTTACTGTCTCAGAATTCTGACTTGCTGTCAGTATTATGACTCGCTATATTACTATTATGACCTACTGTCTTAGAATTACGACTTGATATGTCACTTTGATGGCTTTCTATGTCAGACTCATGACTTACTGTGTCAGTATTATGGCTTACTATCTCAGACTCATGGCTTACTGTGTCAGTATTATGACTTACTATCTCAGACTCATGGCTTACTGTGTCAGTATTATGGCTAACTATCTCAGAATTATGACTTGTTATGTCAATATTATGGCTGACTGTAACAGTATTTTGACTTGCTATGTTAGTTTTATGGCTTACTATCTCAGATTATTATTACTTATGACACTATTATGGCTTACTATCTCATTATGACTTAGTATCTCATTATTATGATTTACTTACCATCTCAGAATAAAGGGCGGCAGGTACTTATGGGCAGGGGTGGGCTAAATGTGTATCTTGCCCATCCAATCAGACATTTTAAAGCTTTAAAGCTTGTTGTCATTGGACAAAAACATTTAGCCTGTTTTGATCTAGTACAATTTATAAAATGTCTTCATGTAGTAACAGTTCATTTTTTTGGTATTATGTAACTCATATAAAGTGAAATTAATAGATCAGTATCTGAAACTGTCCCATAATTCCTACGTCTCATTGCTGTGATATTTAAGCATACTAATTATATGCTTTGTGGTATTGACAGATAATACTCATTTTTTTTACTTTTCACTTTTTTAACTGACATATATCTCAGGTGGAAGGTATCCTTGTCTATGATTGGCTGAAACTTGATGATTATAATACATAAGGTGCCCTTTGATTGCTAAGTAAGACATTGTTTAATGTTTTTTATTAAAACTGTGATCCTTAATTCTACAATAACCCATCTATAGTGCCTACACAGCAAATGTGCCGGTGTTCAATCAACACTTTTAGCATTAAATTAACTCACAGTGTTAACTAACAGTGTTGATTTAACACCGGCAAATTTGCTGTGTAGGCTGCTGTGCTGTTATCTTGTGCCAGGATGACTCCTCTGTGGCAGAAGACAGACGGAGAGTTAAACCTTTCTAGTTGTGGCTGAGGAGGACTGGAGAACTAGGTTGGATTTGGGCCAGTGAAACATAGAGATTTGGAGTGTTTGATGTGGCTCTTTTAAGGTGACCCGATGCACACAGTACATGCACCTACATGCATAAAGGCGTGATCACACACACACATACACATACATTCTTGCAAAAATACACAATGCCTTGAACGTGTACTTGGAGGGGTCACATGACCAGTGTTTTCATAACTCTTGTTCCTCTGATCCTTTATTTAAGCTCCACGTTTAGTGTTCACCTCAGCACCTTTGGGACCACACTGTCATTGACTCAAACGTGTGAAAAATCTGTTCTTAAGCCACGGTTGTAAAAGCTGTTGATTGGAAGAACGGCTCTTTCCTATTGGCCTAATCCCTTTAGGAAAACAACACTTCATGGAAGTACTTCTTGAACAAACATAAATCATACTCATTCACTCACTTTCTCGCACACACCATTCACATTTACAAGTTTCTCCATAAGGGGGCGCTATTAGCACTTAAGCAGCTTCACATCAGTGATCTGTGTGTCCTTGTTTTTGTGCCAGTTTAAACAAATGGCTAGCTTTTACACCTATTTAGTAAAGATTTTTCACACCTTCCAGCATGAATTGTCCTAAATTTCCAGTAGAGCTGCACTGAAGTAGATGTTAGTCTCATCTTCAGATGCTCCACCCACATCTATAAAAAGTGACTGATAGTTGTTGCATGCTAAGCTGGCCACAACTATTGGGGTCTTGTGAGTACCATTTTTGTTGGCTGCCTTTTTTTATAATCTTAGAATCAGACTTGGACATGATATGTTATTATTATAACTTAGTATCTCAAATTATGACTTGCTATGTCACTATTATGATTATGACCTAGAATCTCATTATCATTACTTACCTACTACCTCTTACTATCTCAGAATTATGACCTAGAATCTCATTATCATTACTTACCTACTACCTCTTACTATCTCAGAATTATGACCTAGTATCTCATTATCATGACTTACCTACTACCTCTTACTATCTCAGAATTATGACCTAGTATCTCATTATCATTACTTACCTACTACCTCTTACTATCTCAGAATTATGACCTAGTATCTCATTATCATTACTTACCTACTACCTCTTACTATCTCAGAATTATGACCTAGTATCTCATTATCATTACTTACCTACTACCTCTTACTAACTCAAAATTATGACCTAGTATCTCATTATCATGACTTACCTACTACCTCTTACTATCTCAGAATTATGACCTAGTATCTCATTATCATTACTTACCTACTACCTCTTACTAACTCAAAATTATGACCTAGTATCTCATTATCATTACTTACCTACTACCTCTTACTATCTCAGAAGTATGACCTAGTATCTCATTATCATTACTTACCTACTACCTCTTACTATCTCAGAATTATGACCTAGTATTTAATTATCATGACTTACCTACTACCTCTTACTATCTCAGAATTATGACCTAGTATCTCATTATCATTACTTACCTACTACCTCTTACTAACTCAGAATTATGACCTAGTATCTCATTATCATTACTTACCTACTACATCTTACTATCTCGGAATTATGACCTAGTATCTCATTATTATGACTTAGCAATTATCTTGTGAAATATATGGGATTACAAGTCCACCTATACATGCATTTTCATGTCTGTCTGATCTGTGTCCACTGTGTTTTCTGCCTGCATGTTTTTTTAGTGGCTCCTGTTGTCTTTCTCCCTAAATGTTTAGTGGATGGGCAAATGTATATAATATAACCGTATAATATTCTGACTAGTGCTAAGCTACCAACAGTGCACTGGAATGATTTGAAGCCATTCTAGAATAAAGATATCACTGGCTTGCATTTTAATAACTGACTAAATGCTGATTAGACTACCACTAATCATTCAGTGGTGTATCTAAGACATCGAAAAGGCCCAGGTGACAGTTTTTTTCTCATAGAACCACATTTAAAATGTGATTGGTTGATTCCAATGTTACTTTGTTGTTAGTCTGAGGCTAAGCCGGAGGCTTCCCAAATGACATATCATAAAACGTATCAGTAAATTATATTTATCCCAAATCAGCCACACCCCTAGTGCCATCCCTCCAGTCAAGTTCCAGAGACTCCTAGAATCTATGCCAGGGTGCAGTGAAGTTCTTCTGGCTGTTTGTGGTGGCCCAGCATTTTATGTATATTTATGTCATTTAATTTCTGTTTTTTTCACCTATCATAATTGGACCCCACCATGTGACCTGTGCCTGTTGACTCTGACTGATCGCCTTTGTGAATGGAGCTTGGTGCCATTGTGGGTGCACATCGCACGGAAGCCTGGACCTAAAGCTCACATTAGTCACTTCCTCCTGGAGGAAAAGAAAGGATGCCTCCCACAAGGAGAGAGAAAGACAAGAAACCACCTCCACATCCGCACGACAAAAAGAAAAAGAACAGACAGTTAACAGGCACACCTCAAAGCTGGCAGCACAAAGACGAGCTCACTGTTCAAACACTGGCGGTCAGCGGTATGGACACAATAAAGAAGTCATAGAAAAATATTCTGTAGGACAAATGACTGAGACGGAAACATTGACATTTGGGGTAGAAGTAACAATCTACCCAACTCACAGATGTTCCTTCAATGAAATAGGACAAGAAGAAGTCAAAGGAGATACCAAACAACAGCCCCAGTGAGAAAGTATGTGGTTAAAAACCTTCATGTTCGGAGGAACATCTGGCATGTATCAGCATAAGATCTGAAGTTTGTTCTCTTTTTTAGTCTGAAAAAGTGAAAAGCAGTCCAGATGCTCAACCAATAATGCATTAGACATAAATATAGCCTTTTTATTTGCAATCCTAGAGAGTTTTCATACAGTATGTGATAATGATGATAGATTTGTGTATTTTTTTTTAAATACCACTTAGACCTTTATCTTATAACTATCATAAAATAATGTATAAGGCATCAGGAGGAGTGTTCATATTTTTAATTTCTGTAATGTATCTTTTAGAGGCATTAAACACCTCAGATGTCTGGAACCTATGAGGTTAACTAACTTTATTTCCATCATAACTGGTGTAATTATTCAGAAATGTTGAAGAAAATTGTGGACCGTACCTTTAAATATGCTACAAACTTTTCCTCACATCCACACTCGGGTCAAAGTATCATCTGAAAATGTTCACACAAGAACATGGATCTAGACTAAAACTAACCACCTCTTCAGAGCAGAGGTAAAGTACACTGTTTGAAGGAGCCCAACGCGGCATGAAAGTGGAGCAGGCCTAGTCTCTCCATTGGTGGCCGTTTGTTTGGAAGACACGCAGACACAGTATTACACAGCAGGGAGGTTCATACATTGGCAAATGTGCAGTGACATTTCAATAGGCCACGCAGTTCACAAAGTGAATAGACACCAAAGGCTCTTTGAGACTACATCACTGACTCTCCGTGCAGGAGAAAGTCCTTTCACCAAACCCTTCCCCCCCTTCGGTGGCTTTTTTGTCTCCGTTGTCGTTAGTCCCCCAAACGCTAAGTGAAGAATCTGGGGAATTTTCGAAAACTCTTCGGGCCATTTTCTTACAGTTTCATCCGGGAAGTTTCTCGGACGGCTGAAATATGTGACAGCTGTCAGTCAAACCAAAGTAGTTCAACTAAAGTTCAGCACAGTAGTAAATGGAAATACGTGTTTATTAACATATTACAGGTAATTATCCAATACACTAAGATAACTATTATCGCTGCAGTTATCATGTAGAAACGTGTAAAATGTCCCTAATGGGATAAAAGACATAAAAGCTATGTAATGTGACATTAGCTTCAATATAAATAAAATAAAATAAATAAAATAATATATATAAATATATATTTTTGCGATTTATTATTTTTTAAAAACTTGCATAATTCTATTTTTGTATATTAATTTTATTAATTCGCCTAAAACAGCACAGGGACGTTTTGTTTCTTGTTATTTTGGCGTCTAATGAGTTAAACTCCGCTTGTTTGGAGCCACGGTGGCGTTATTTTCTTCACACCCGTATTCCCACAGATCCCGCCTCTCCTGCGTTCCGATTGGTTAGAGCAATCTCGCCTCCTTCACTAACCTACCACGAACTGTTTCTGAGAACGAACCACTATCCAATCGCAGCGCAGGAGGGCGGGACTTCGCGGAATACGGGTGGGGAACAGTAACGCGTGATGGTGACCGTGTGGTAGAAGGAGAGAGACTTCTACTGGGACCCAACGGTTAACACCTGCCACGGCTTAAAGCCCGGAGTCTGCAGCACACAGAGTGGGGGCTTACGTGACAAGAGGACCCCGTCCCCTTCCTTCTGACTCAGTAGCAGTGGGCTTTTGTGAGCGTTCTCACGAGAGCAGCCAAACACCTTTTGACATTTGTTGCCTTTATCTTCACAACTTCCCAGATAAGGACAATCAGACAGCCGCTTGGGTGTGCACAAACTGCACATTTTTCAACCTTTATCGCAGAAGGAGGCTTTGGTCGCGCCTAGGGATTCAAATGAAAGACATTACGGAGCGTTTGAGAGTTTTCCCACAGTTTTAAACGCTGAGAGACTTCAGAGGAATGCAGCGATAACGTCTCACCTGCGCCTCAGAGTCACCGTGGGCTGTCTTTCTGCAACCGGCTGTCAGCAAGGAAAAGGGATCAAGTGAAAAGAAGAAATAAGGTAAGGTCTTATCTTTTTTACTTTTGCGTTTTTCGTTAGTTAGTTTGCTATCTGCTACTATTTACTGGCCATAGCTACTTGCATAGCATTTCTATCCAGTTGAGGGAGTCTAGCCTATGTAAATAGGCAGCCTATGTCTTCCTAGCTAGCTGTAACTGTAGTGGCAGCATCAGTAGCTGGAAATATTTTCTTTTATAGAAATGTCCTTTTAATGACACGACTAAACTGAATTTCTGTCAACATTAACTTAAAGACTGCTCATTGAATTTATTCATGACGTTATTTGTTGTGTAAATGGTAAAATTCAGTTTTAGAGTTTATAGACCTTTTTTTTTTTTTGCTCAGACTAGATACTGGCTCTACATTTCTAACATCTGTAAAATGAGTGACAGTTCTCAATTGTGTTAAAAAGTAAGTGTGGTTTGCTCATTGAAAGCCTGCATCTTTTGCTATAAGCTCAGATTTGGGAGGGAAAATGAAGGACCCATTTGTGATAAATGCCCCGTGTGGAGAGGGATGTAATGGACGTCATAGATTCAGCTTTTAGTATTCATAATTCATATTTCGTCCATTCCAGCAGAGTGCTGGTCATACATAATGCATGCATACATGAAAATATAACAGTTTATACCTGCCAATCCCCACTTAAGTGTTAAAGCAGCAAACAGGCCACTTAACAAGTTCATCACTTCAGACAGACCTGGGTCACATTACTGTAGAATTAGTGCGCATGAAGATGATTAGCGCTGTCTGAATCAGTATTCTTACTCTAAAATGTGTGTGTGTGTGTGTGTGTGTGTGTGTGCATGTCGCAACGATCTGCTGAAAACCATGTATCCCCATTTCTGTCCATTGTTTGTTTAATCCATGGTTTTTGGGTGAATGGACCAATAGAAATGCTCTAAATTCCTTGAAATAAACTTTTACATAAACTTTCATTCAAAGTTCAGAACTTTGAACCTTCCCCTGTAAAGTCACAATTTTGGAGATACATGTTTTTCACTGGACAGCGACGATATACAGTGTAATTCACATGTAAAAGGAGGTGTGTGATGCTGGACAGTCTTAGTCGTTTTGTGCAGATTTCTTGTTAAGGTGATTGTATCAGCCTAGGCCGAGGCTGACTGGGCTTTTTATGGTGAAACACTAATGTCGTTGTGGTTTAGTCCAACACTGTGATTGATCATTGTCCAGAAATCAAGCACTTTCTCGTATTACCTGTTATGTCTAGCGCTCAGTACTTGTTGTAGTCACCTTCAGACAACTCCAGCTCTCCTTACGTGTCCTGAAAAACTCTCTTTGAATTCCCTCTGGGTATGAAGCGTTTTGGAAGAAAAGTAGGACACGCTTTCTTATCTTCATTTTCATTTTTTATATCAAGAGGAAATTGGCTCCAAACCTTCGGAATTATCTGCTTGTATGTGAGGGCGGGGGGAGGAGAGAAAGAGGGGGCTTGGTGGGAAAGAGAGAGAGAAAGAGAAAGAAATCTTGGCTAATTAGGTGGGGATTGGGACTTTCACCTCAGCAGGTGGAAACATGACCCTCATTGACCTCCTTTTTTTAGCCTGAGGCTTGTGTTTCCACAAGAATATGCCAGTGAACACACAACTTGTGTGTATGTGTGTGTGTAACTGTGTTTATGTGATTGAATGACTTAGCTTTAGATGCGAGTGAGTTTGAGCTTTAAATATAAAGGTTCTTTGGATTCAAATGGATTTAGTTTTTTCCCTTCTTTCCCCAATTTCCCTAGCTCTAGCAATGCTTCCGACACTAGGAGGGTAAGGACTTAACACTTATTTCTTCTGATACATGCAAAGCCAGCCACCGCCAATGCGGCATTGCCAGGGAGCTGACACACTCGGAAGAAATCTCCCCCACCCCAGCTAACAGACACCTGTGGCAGCCAACATTGCTTTTAGAATGATGACGGGAGAGAGCGTCTTCTACCCAACTGGAGAGAACACAGCAAATTGTGCTCTCTCTGACTCCGGCGGCTGATGGCAAAACAGTATGGCTTGGGATGTGTACTCGCAATCTCTGGGTCATGTTGGCAGCACAACAGACTGCTGAACCACTCGGAAACCCAAAAGAACCTCTTTCTTTTGCTGTAGACAAACAAAAAAAGTTTCTCCTACAGCATCACTCAAAGAAAACCATTTGAAACACTTTAAAAGTGTATGGTTGAGTGGCAAATTAGAAAAACTGAAATAAACAGCAGACACTCAAATAATACAAATATTCTAGCATAGGGGCAGAGCTTCCCAGAATTCTTAGTTTTTTTGGTTTACGTTAATTAGGTCTTGTTTTTTGTCAACTCCAGATTACCGAAAATCCAGAGCAGTTTACCATTTAGTTGTGTTGCCAAAATAGACAAATGCAGCATTAGGTGCCTTGTCTAAAGACTCTAATTGGGATAGTGTGATGGGCTTTGCCTTGGTAGGAAAACAAACCCCTGTCTGACTTGTAGAGGGCAGTAGTGTCACCCATACACCTCATTAGCTGATGTAACTGGTAATACCATGCTGTTCTCATGCTTGTTTAGTTGTGGGTGCAGTTATGATGGTGCTTTGTCTTTAGGCTTTGCCAGTTCAGCCTGTGTTGCTGTAATAAAGGAGATTATAGTTAATGCAAAGACATGTATGTAAAGAATAACATAGAAGCATACAACTATAACAGACCCCTTTCATTCTTTATATTACAATATAGTGTATTCACTACAACATACCATTTATAAATATTATGAATTTGCTGAAAGAATGAGCTGAAAGAATGAGCTGAATACAAAGTGTTTTCTGAGTTAACTACAATGCCCCCAAACTGGGAGGCCTTTAATAATAGAGTGCTGAGCCCTTGCTGGGATTTGAACTTATGATCTCCTCACACTTGCTAAGCAGGCAGTTCGACTGTTGTGCTGTGAAATTGCACTACATAAAAACATAGTTCTGAGTAAATGAACCTTTTCGTTCTGGACACAGAAATGTTGATGGCTTCACAGCTATATACGCAATGTCTAACTGTCTGCTTTTCAAGAGAGAAGAGATCATATTTTCAAATCCTCTCATCACCACAGCCCTCCATGGCCAAGAGTCTAAGAAAAGGAAGACTTCATAACAATAATAATTAGTAGTAAATATCTTTATTTATTAAAAAATTACTGTTTAGGAATCAGCATTAGTATGGCCCAGGGGTCGCAAGTTCTAATGCCAAGCCATCTCTCCAGGTGGGTAGATGGCACTCTCTCTCCTCATCATTCTTAAACAGTGTTGGCCGGCATAGGTGTCTGTTAGCTGGCGTGGTGAAGCTGGGGACCCGGTGCTTTCCCACGAGCGTGTCGGCTGTCCTGCAATGCCGCAACAGCGATAGTTCAAAAAGAGGTGGGTGGCTTTGGGAGTATCGGAGGAGACATGTGTTGGGAGCATAGCTAGTGCTTTGGAGGAGTTACGAATGGTGGGTAAATTGGCAGTACCAAATTGGAAGAAAAAGGGAAATATTTTACAAATAATAAAAAAATGCAAACCATGAAGTCATTATTTCAGAATATTAGGTCTAGGTACATCAAATGATATATCAGCTAAACAGTACATCAGTCAGGCCCTGGTGCCTTTGGAAGATTTGCATGTGCATCTGCCGCACCCTCCCATAGATCCGGAGCCAAAAGCAACATGTAAAAACACCTGAGCGTGCAGCCTGCGCTGGAGTGAGAAGCAGCCAAGGACAAATCCAATCATGCAGACTGAGTCTGATCTGCAGCCAGTGCAGTGCTCAAAAAGCAGGACAGCCTGCGCTCAGACAAAGAGAGAGAGAGGAAAGGAGCACTGAGGAGATGAAAAGGAAAACAGATAGAGAAAAGATAGGAACAAGCCTTCTGCACTTCCAAGCCCTCAGGGAGTGACTCATTGACCCTAAACTCTTTCAGACTTCTTAAAAAGTGGAATTTCCCACTGGAGTTCGGTCCCGGTGTTCTTACAGACTTTTTTGCTGCCGTTCTTTGCTAGTCATCCATAGCAACTCCTGGCCGATTACGATTTGCATCTCTCTCAGTGATAGCCATCTTTCAGTGAATGCACCTCACACTTTCACACCATCACACGCTCGCTCTTGGCCTCTTACTTCATCCATCTCTCCTTCCCTCCGTCGCCCAACACTTTGGACACGTAGTGCATTCCGGGACAAGCCTCTAGATGTGCAGGGAGTGTGAACTGAAGGTGTCTGGCAGGGCTCATGGTGGACCTGTGCCGCTGGAAGAGGATTAAATGAATCAAACGGCTGCTTAAGTGGCCCACTGTTTGGCTGTACGTGAAGTGATTTATATACAGTAGATAGAGTTTCCACTGCAGACTCCAGACTTTGTTTATTAGCCAAGATGTCATGTTGGTAATACATGGTGATATGTTTTGTGTGTGTGTGTATGAAGCGCTATGCAAAATCTATCTCAAATTTGAGGCTGTTTATCTGGGCAGTAAGCTCTTATTTGTTCAGAAAATATTTTAGGTCCATTTACTGTGATTGTGTGGGTAGGCAAGCAAGTGCATTTTTACATGACAACAAAAATGTAAGTTCAATACCCGAGTCTTCTAAGCTGTCACAGTTTTGCCTTTGAGGGGGGGCCCTTAAACCTTTCTGCTTCAGGAGCACAATAGCTGTTCACATGGCTGACCTTTTGCTCCGACCCCAGCTTTCTTAACTGGGACAGTCAAAGAGAACAATTTGCTTGTATCTCTCTTTTCATCCCTGTTTTTAGTCATTGTGCCTATAAACCCAAATTATGTAAACAAGCTCTGTTCTGATTGGCGGCCCTGTGTTGTGCTTCATTCGATGAGCAGTCTAGGCTAAAAACTTGTTAAACTGCTGTAGGCTGAATAGATGCATATGTATGCAGATTTGCTGCTTTCCGTGGCATTACTGAAACCATGCATTATGGATTTAATGGACTGTATACACTAGGAAGTGAAGGGCATGTCCTGAAACTATTGCAATAATTACATACTACATGAAAGCAAAGGCCCCCTTTAAGCTTACAATTCAATAACTGTTGAACTATGAAAGAAATAGGTCAATTAGGTGAACGATTTAGAGTGAAGGTCCACACAGTTTAAAGGGTTAGAAGATGTGCTTTTTCGTATAGCAGTAAGTAGCAGTAAGTCATTTAATTCATAAGAGAAAAACAGTTCAGAGAAACAACATCAAAGTTCTTCAAGCCAAGCCTCACAAACACACAAACTACTCCTCATCTTGTTGGCCAGGGAAGCAAAGCAGAAGAGAAGAGCCAAACTCCAGTGTTTGTTATGACAGTGAAGCAGGGTTCCGGTCATGTTTCTGAAGTCTGCTCCTGCTCACTGCTGCCAGTTAGAATAACCCATCATTTGTTATTTAAGGTGAAAAGAGGGACAAAAATCCACACCCCGCTGCAACTGACGCACTGACATCACACCTGTGCCTCACTATGTCATCAGCCGGTTGCCTGGATCAGTAACTAATGGAAACTGATCTAAAACGGGCTGCAGGCATGCAGGCTTCACAGGCCTGGGGGGTGGGTTCTCCTGCTAAAAGTTATAAAGTGGCACAATGTGACAGGGCTTTGCAGCGGCTTAGGATGCTTTGGCAGTGTTGTTTTTTCCGAGGTGCACACCACACTAAGCCATTTTTCACAGGGGTGCGGTTTTTGACGTGCCACTGTTACATGCTGACCCCTTTTGGACTTAAGGCAGAACAAAGTGCTGGTATAAAAACTAGAGACACTGTTTCCCAGTGAGGAAATGTTTGAAATAAATGACTTTTAAAAATTTCTGTATGAGTTATGAAATTAATTTTGGCTGGAGGAATATGCTGGAAGCCCCTCCTACTCTTAATTTAATGTCCTGTAAATTCTGTCTGTACCTTCTTTGCCCATTGTAAAATTTTTGCAATCAACCACACCTTACTTTTTTCTATATCTCTGGACTTCTGGTTCAAAGCAGTTCAAAGCTATGTTCTGCCCAACTTTCATTCTCCCCTCACACTGATGGCATAGTCCGAACTCTCAAACTAATATTTAAACTAAAACTTCTATGTCTGGTTTCCGACACTGGGATTAGGCCTACTTGTGGACTGTATTTCCTTTTCAGTTGACAAATTTCTATTTAAAAGAATGTGTAGTCCATGACTAGGCTAAATCCTTCTCTGGGAAACTGTCCCCTAAGGGTCTGAAGCTCAATTACTAAGTGAATAACATTCATTATTTTCATCTACAGTGGCATCTGTCAAGAGGTGGATATATTAGGTAATAAGTAAACAGTCAGTTCTAAAAGGTGATGTGTTGAAAGTAGTAAAAATGGTCAAGTGTAAGGATGTGAGCACTTTTGACAAGGGTCACATTATGATGGCAAGACAACAGGGTCAGAGCATCCCCAAAACATCAGGCAGGTCTTGTGGGGTGTTCCCAGTATGCAGTGGTCAGTACCTATTAAAAGTGGTTGATAAAAGCCACAACCACCTGTGAACTGGTGACAGGGTCATGGGATGCTCTTGAAGGCTCCAACCTCACAACTGCTAACGTCTTGGTGCCAGATTGTATAGCTGTAATATGCTAAGTAATGTTGTAATTATTGTAATGCAATAATAATAATAATAGATGTAATGCAAATATGGAGCCAATAAGCGGCTCCCTACTTCATTCAGCCCTCCCACAAAACCCAAGTCAAGGAAAGGCCACCAGTGCAGATACCCTCAAAACCACTCTCCCCTGTTGTGGAAAAGAGGCCTTTGACACATTATGAGAAGAACCAGTTCAATGGAAAAGACAGTTATGCGTTAAACAGAGAGTGAAGGGGAA
Organism: Salminus brasiliensis; assembly: GCF_030463535.1. Classification (NCBI taxonomy): domain Eukaryota; kingdom Metazoa; phylum Chordata; class Actinopteri; order Characiformes; family Bryconidae; genus Salminus; species Salminus brasiliensis. Next base: position 13,850,308 of record NC_132883.1, read on the forward strand.
CAGAAAGAGAATTGCCAGCAACACAATGTATAGGTACAATCAGAGAGGTCATGAACAAGCCATTAAAAAGCCTAAAGGCTTCTAGCAATAAAGTATCTGAGATTTGAGATTTGATTAGTGCAAAATGTCAAAAACCCAAATATGCTGCAGTTTCAGGTCCAGGGGAAATAGTGTACTCAGTCTGTTTGGCTGTTTTATGTGTAGTATTTGCTACTGGAATGAATGATTGGAGGACAATAATTGTAAAGCTTTTTATTATTTTAACTTTAATGTTCCATAAATAAAGAAATGAACTGTGAACTGTACTCACATGCAGTCCTGCTAATTGGAACTCTGGAAATCAGGTGATGGTGTAAGACGCAAGATGACTGCAATACACTCATAGCTACTGTTTCTCAATACAGCTGACTGTGACGCCTATTGTGAAGAAGAAATATGGCTCTGGGGATAAATGTACTGTATGACTGCCTCATCATGTCCGGTCTTTTCCTTTGCCCTCGTCATCTGACTTTCCGAATCTTCTTCCTTTTATTTTTTTGCAGTTATTTTTGACTCCTTGTGTCGTTTGTCCGGTCTGTGTCATCCAGCACGTTCCGGTCGGTGGCAGAGTGATATATTTAACCTGAGTCTCTCTCTTTTGTTTAGGTGTCTATAGGTCATCTGTGGGCACTATGGGAACTAAACTCCTTCTCTTCCTACTGCTGACACAGTGCGTGTGTAGTGTGAACTGCATCCTACGCTCAGCCCCCAGAGTGACCCTAGCTTTTAAAGGTGAGTGCACACACACACACACACAAACACACATGAACCATTGACATCTAAATGCATGGGTGTTTCTCTAAGCATTCATACACACTGCACTTCAGGTCGGTAGTGACACAACACTTACACTATACCAATTTATCTACAAACAGCTTTGGAAATGTATCTAAACTGGCAAAACATTATATTTACAAAAACAAATTAGTATTAGATTATATAGTATTTGCTCATTCATTCATGTGGCCAGGGGCGTAGGGACCAAGGAAGGGCTGCCTCGTTATGCCACATCGATAAAGGGGTTGGAGCATTGCTAGTGCTATGGGGAGCTACAAACCGGAAGTAATTGGCAGTACCAAATTAGAAGGGGGAAATTAATTTATTAAAGATTAGTGTGTCTAAAAGCAAACTTGAATCATTATTTCTTCTCTTTCACATTTAAGCCAATTTATATGGTAATGCAAAAACAGAAATAGTCCTACATATATGCAAAGAGTAAATGCAAAGAGTATTGGGACACCTGCACATTTCTTCTGTAATCAAGAATATAAATGATTTATCCTGTTTTTATTGGAGTAACTGACTCCACTGTCCAGGAAAGACTTTTAACTACGTTTTGGAGCTTTGCTGTGAAGATTTGATTGCATTCAGTGATAGGAACATTAGTGAAGTCAGGATGTTGGATAATCATCACTCCACCTCATCCCCAGCTAATCACCATTGATTGTCCTTTGAGCCCCATTCAGGTATTGCAGCTTGAGGCCTCACAAGGCTCCTAGTGGTCTGAGGCACCTGTGTACTAGCCCCACTGACCTGGTCCATAATCCATCCTTGATGTGACTGCATACATGCACACACAAACATGGAAACACACACACAAACACACACATTTGGTGCTATAGCTTGGTTCCTGTAAATCGCAAAACAGCTCTTACGGACAACAAAAGGTGGATGTTCCCTCCAAGGCTGGGGGGCGGAGACCCACTGTGTAACACACTCCAGCGACTCCATACCACACATTCTTCATTGTTCAAGTTTTCGAGAGCTTGTAATAATATCAGCAATTTCCTTGGCTTCTGTTCTCAGATGTGATATGAAACATGGAAACAGTGACTTTATTGTCATCATTTGCGTTTCCTTAACTCCATAAATACGCATTATTCTGCCCCACATACAATACTCATACAATACTCTTACAATAATAAAGCCCTCTTTATTTAGGTTAGCTGTTGAAGAAGGCTAAGTAACTGAAGTAGTTCTGTTCCCTAATTCTCTTCACACTTTACAGGCTTTTTTAAGTGGAGGAATGAAGCTTTGATCAGCGTCATTCCAAACAATTACAGTTATTATATTGATGCAACTGTCAACCCCTCTCACGCATGCACACACTTGTATGCTCATGCACATACAGACACACACACAAACACCTCCACATACACATACTCACACACTTTACAGAGATGTATGATTACAGTACAAAACAGGCTGAAAGATGAGTTGTTTAAAAGCACTGAATCACTGAAGAAGAATCTTACTGTCTTCTATCCTGACTCTTCAAAGTATACCTCACATAAATGGGTCAGAACTTTAGAATGATACCAGAGATGCTAAAGCGGTCGTGTGATCACAGCCCTGAGTCAGGCATTGTTGTAAATGAGAAAGTAGGCCGTCATATTTTAAAATGATCCCTTAAATTGTAAATATGGTTGTAGATGGTTCTTTTTAGAATTTTTATAGTGCAAAATGAGTTCAACTATTGTTACAAGCCAAAGGACCATTTTCAATACAGAACCCCTTTTGCTTGTACAATAGAATAGTACACTCTCAAATTCCTCCTTGGCAGCTTACATTTATGACCTTTAGGCATAAAGCCATAGCCAGACATTGACTGATCAGCCATAACCACGAAACATAGTGTAGGTCCCCCTCAGGCCGCCAAAACAGCCCTGATCCTTCAAGGCATGAATTCCACAAGGGCCAGACAGTCTAGACAGTCTTTGCTCCCCATGCATGTGAATGAGCCTCGGACGCCCATTACCATAAAGCCAGTTCACTGGTTGTCTGTCCTTCCTTCCTTGGAGCACTTTTGGTAGGTACTGACCACTGTATACAGGGAACACCTGACAAGACCTTCTGTTTTGGAGACCCAGTTGTTTAGCCATGACAGTTAGTCTATTGTCAGAGTTGCTCAGGTAGTTACGTTTGCCTATTTTACTCAGTAGTTTTAATGTTGTGGCTGATCGGTGTAGCTACCTAACGTTAGTCAATCATTATTGTTAGTCTTTGACCATTTTACTTGTTAGCGTAATGTAACTCCTAGCTCAGCACATTGCTAACTGCACAATGTGACTTGGGTGAAGTGGGCAGGACTGGGTAATGCTGATTAACCCAAATTATATTTATGTAGAATTCTGTAATTTTACTCTACTGTGTCAGTCCACATTCTTTATTTACCTACGTTTCTTTATCAAGTGTAAATCGTGTTCTTTAGGGGTGGCTCAAAGTGCAAGTTGCAGTGGTGGCTCAGCCGTTAGAGCGCCGGGATATTGATAACAGGGTTGTGGGTTCGATTCCCGGGCTCGGCAAGTTGCCACTGTTGGGTCCTTGAGCAAGGCCCTTTACCCTCTCTGCTCCCCGGGCGCTGGAGTTGGCTGCCCACCGCTCTGGGTGTGTGTGTACTCACTGCCCCTAACACGTGTGTGAGTGTGTGTTCACTACCAGATGGGTTAAATGCGGAGGACACATTTCGCTGTACAGTGTACAGTGACAAATACGTGCACCTTTACTTCTTAACTGTAGGCGGAGCCCAGGAGCAAGAAATGCCACTTCTTGCACAATGCTACTTTAAACGGTCTTAAGTATGTCTCATGGATATCAGTAATATCTCTTTTAAGACGAACATGTTGGTATCTTGATAAAGATGCTTTCTACAAGGTTCAGAGTTCGCCCAAGGCCCCAGAATGCTTTAATACTGCCCTGTTTCTATCATGTGTAATCATGTGTAATTAATTTCAATGGGGCCTACAGAGCAAAAAAGCAAGGAATAGTGAAGTGTTTAAACCGTCTAGTTATCGCTGGATGAGATTAGTGTTCAGGTCGACTAAGCTGCGCTAAGCCTCTGGATTGCACCAGAGCTGTAAAATTAGCTGATGCATTTCCAGCTCATATTTGCCTCGTGCTGCGCTTTCCAGTAACTGTTCATACAATACACCACTACTGTGAAGTCTTCTTGGATAAGCCGAGTTCTTTGACCACTGTCTTGTGAGCTCATGTTCAGTATGTTTGTGTCTTCGTGGTCGGATAGTATTGATATCAGATACGTTGCTATTGGAGAAAGGCTTGGTGATGCTGAAAGTGTTATTGAGGTCTGGGATAAGCTAACCTTGTTTGTCTGGAGTTCACCTACTAATCATGCCATATTTTAGCCAGTGCTAGACAACATTCTCAGACTGGCTTTATATGATGAAACATTCATTGCTGTAGAGAACAAAATACATTGAACATAATGTCTGTGCAACTTAACAGTTACACAAAACAATCAAGAAATATATGTCATGTGACATTTGAATAATTATCTAGTTAACAGGATTAGTATTTAGCATTATTCACATACAGAACATGGTGCTAGGTAGTTAACCTAACTAGCTTCTAGCAAATGACATTTTTTGATGACCTTATAAAGCTCATGTGTGTTGTCACTACATGTGTCACAATAATGTTTTTTATTTCTGGACGATGTATTGTTTCAAAAATAATTGAGATAAAACATTTTAAGACCATATATTTATAATATAATAGCACAATAATGCAATTACACCCTATTAAAGAGAAATGTACTTATATAGGTAGTAGTTTGGGAGATCATTTTAATTTTATTGGCAATTCGTACTGTCTGCCTGTCAAAGTTCGAAGCCTATTTAAAAATATATTGCTGGGTTTCAAAAAAAAAACAACACCTATTAGCCTCAGGTAGCAGGTAGTCTTTACCTGTCCCAGGATGCACTGTTATTGATGCATTGGTCACTGCGCGACGGGCTGAAATATTGGTGACGTTCATTCCTGTGTAAATAACCATACAAGGAAACACAATGAACGATCAGCAAAAAGGTCAGCAAAAATGACTGAGGTTATGTCCATATATTGTACAAAAAGTTGATAACATAGTTATCATGACAGGCCTAGTTGTCACAGCTTAAGTGATATACAAAATCAAAAACTCAACTGTCCTTTGTTTTATCCTCTTGTCTAAGACAGTGCTTCAGTTGCTGAAATGATATTGCTTGTTGTCATTACATGTTAGCATGTTGACAAGGGCTGCACAATATATTGTTTCAGCATCGTCATCGTAATGGTGACATTGCAGTGTCATTTATGGCAAGTTAAATAATATGCATCATGCTACAACTAGATACAATAGGAGATTTCACACTGTTCTAACTTTCCATGACATCAACCAGAGGCAGATTATAACTACTCCATTGATTCACAGAATGCATTATTATCACGACATATCATTTTGGATTATTGACTTCTGGCGAAATCTTCTGAATATTGCTGTATTTTGTAACATCACAACTGATGACTGCAGAACAACAAAATATCGCAATGTCAGTTTTTTCCAATATTGTGCAGCCCTAATGTTGACTGGCTTGTTTAACAAAGCTTCTGTAGATGGCTGCGTCTGTTGTGGATGAGTATGAAATGGATTTCAAGTAGGGCACATGAGGCTTCATGTATGCATTGCAGGTGAAATTTCAAGTATGTATCAACTGAAAAATGAAAGTTTCATGTAAACCAGCCTTAGTCAAAACATATGACGCATGACAGACACAAGTATTGTTTCTTGATCACATGAAACCTTGGAACCCAAAACTGGTTGATGAAAACACATCAGTAGACCAACTACACTATGAGATTAGTTACAGTGCAGCAGTGCCTTTGACCCAGTTCTCAATGACCTGTGTTTCGAGTAGGTTCAGTCACAGTGAGACCCAATGCATGCTGTGGGATTTGGAAGGAAATTGATGGGAAAGTTTGCATTGTTGCTTAGTAAGAAATGTTGTAACCAGTCCCAGTTATCAGATTTCTCATATCATGTACTTTACACCTTTGTAAAGCTTGGCTGAAGAGATGGAGAAGCTAAATTTTCTTGACTTGAGTCAGTTGAAATTGGCTCAGTATTGACCTTGTTCCTGTTTCACTATCCTGTCATCTCTAGCCCGTGTAATTCAACTGAAATTCATCTGCAGCCTTTGGCCTCTTCATTTCATCCCCTTACTCCTCTTTCTCTGGCTGCTGTGTGTCCTCCCCTCTGGGAACGTTCTCTGCAGTATCGATGGCCACCTCCCTCTGTCCTCGCCTCCTTCACTCCAAGAATAGAGGGGCGGAAAAGACCAATTCTCAGTGTTCTGCTGTTCTCTGAGATAGATTGTTCATTGTCTGCAACAGGGATGTTCTTTGTCTTTGGAGGCGCCTGAAGAGGAGGAAAGGTCTTTCTGGAGCTGTAGAGAACGTGATCATTGATGGTCTGTGGCTATTGTGCCAAAAGAGATAATACACTAAAGGTTCAGTTACAAAGCACAGTACCCTTGGCAGACATATCCAAGACATTTTACAAATATTTTCACATAGGGGTGCACAGTATAGGATATTGGCAGACAGTTATTTCTGCCCTGCTTTTGTGCTTGTGATGCCTATTTTGTCTCTAGTGGTGGGCAATTACACTCCTTTCTAATTTATTGAAATCTATAGTATAGAGGCTAACGCAACAGCCCTATATATGGAAGTTTGTAGGTTTAATTCCCTGCCCAGACAATAATGCCACTGCTATACCAATTTTTTTAAGCAAGACTCCTAATGTTACATTCACCTTCCATGGCACCTTTCAATATATTGCGATTCTGTAATCCAGTTGATAAATTAGGATTATTCAATTTTAAGAAAACTGTTATAGTGTAAAAATAAATTACATTCATAAAATCTATGAACAGTGGGATATGAAGACAACACTGCTATATAGAGTCAAAAGACGAGTTTTTGTTATAAATAGACAGACGCACCAATCCACAAATTATGGATGAGTGGCAGATTACGGACACACAAATCGACCAGTTAGACACAGCAAGAGCTTCTTCATAGCCTCGTAACTCTGGGTGTGAGTCATGTACAATCTGGCGATAAGATGCAATCGAAGGGGCAGACTCTACAGACTTAGGACATGTTTAAACTTTATTTCTGTGCGACAGTATCGCATAATAAAAACAGAGAAGCCGGTACACTGTGTGCTACAAATGTAAGCCATTAATAAATACACTATAGTACACTATTATCTCTACTTCAATATATCAATATTTTCTTACACCCCTATTATGGGTTAGAATTGGAATCTGTCAGTGTTATTTACAATATTTTATATGTGTAAGTACCTTTTTAGTGGGGTTTGTTTTACATGGTGATGGGGTAAGGCAATTAGTGCCTCGGTGATCGTAGTTCATTGCAGATCACTGATATACAAATCTTATGGACTTCATGTTTCTTCTCTAAGGTTTTCATGATTTTTGAGCATGTATTCTATTTAGTATTTTTTCTCTGTGGCCTAAAACAATCCAGCTTTAATTGTCCTCAAGTGTATGCTTTTGGTTTTAAGCAGTGATGTAGACAGTTGGCTAAGCTAAAAAGAATGCAAATTATACATTGCATTCACCTGAATTTGAATACAGTTTAATGATTATTCAGGGATAATATGGCTGTTCTTAAGTAATAGACATGAACAATTCCTAATCTTGAATCACCAGCGGTTTTGCAGACATGTTTTCTACTTGTAAATAGCCAAATGTTTCTGGTATCGAACTTTCTGGCGATGAAAATTCTCATCTCTGCAATTTAATGATTACCCTATATGAATAGTACTGTACTATTAACTCATTCATGTGCAACATTACAGACATCCTGTGGTACAAAGTGCATTACTCCTCCATCCCATGAAACAAAAGAAAAGGAAAATGAGCTTTTATTGGCATCAGTATCAGCCACAAGATTATCACGGTAATTGGTTATTGTTATATGCTTAGAAACCTGGAACCTCTGGAAACCTTTTCTGAACATTAATATAATTCTGCCTATTTGTTGGATGCTATATTGTCTTGCAAGGACTCTGAGCAGCTACATTCTCTTCGTTCCCTCTGAGGAGTTTCTAGGAACACGTCCTGTAGCATGTTACATCACCCCTATTCTCTCTGCTCACCTTTGTACCTATTTGTTTAGTGCATCCATATCTTGTAGTGAACTCTGAGCAGCGTCCACCTTCGACTACTACGCGTTTGGCAGTGTTGGTGTGTCCTGTGTTTACGGCAGAGGAAGGAGAAGAGAAGTGGTTTGTTCGGAAGCCTTGTCCTTCACACCCGCCCTGTTCTGTCCTGCCTGCACCCAGATCACATCTGAGGTTTTATTTAAGTGCCATGTCCATGGCAACCTGCGAGCACCCTTGACCTCTTTTTAGAGCATCAGCGCTGTCATGCCGTGGACGCAGTTCCTGTGCTTAAACACACACTGGCTGTAAAGTAAACATCCTTATTGATGATTGCCTGGTGATGACCTCCGAAGGAAGGGGAAGCTATCAAAGGAGAGAGACTATTTTTGGGAGGGTACATGTAGACTCAGAGATATTTATGTAAGCAATAAAAGGACTGGATGACGTGAAGATATGGCATATTTAGACTGATGTATGGGTTTTGACTAGCCGCAAACATTTACTCTGTTTTGTCCCTGATTCAGCTTCAAATGTTGATCCATTTGAAATAACATTTAGGCGTGTGGACCTTAGCTTCCTTTCAAACCACACAGGTCCTAGATTCTCACATGTTCCAGTGCTCATCCACAGTGAAGCTTTTAAAAGGTGTGCAGCAATGGAATCACCCAGAATGCACCTCTTCAGAGTTGGCTTCACAGCGCATTAACAGTAGCACTCTGCACATTGGGTCAGCGCTTAAAATATTTAACTCTTAGAACTCTTAAAAGCTCATCAGCTTCAGCGAAACAGCACAAGATCAACTTTCACCCACTTTTATAGCCATTTCTGTTTAACAATGAAGGCCGTGTGTTCACACCATAGGAAAAGGCTGGCAGACTCCTAGATGCTGTGACTTAAGTGCGGTGTGTCTCTGGGGTGGGACCAAAGCCTTTAAGCATATAAACACATGTATAATGAGAACCGCAATCTTCTCAGACTTAGTTAAGCTCCACTTTGCCAGACATCTGTTTATGTTGAGCTTTTAATTCACAATATAATATTCATAATCTCACTCCTGTCAATCACTCAGTAGCGTTCCCCTATACCATTCTGAGTTTATTATGAAGTCCCAGTAACTGTGTAATTTAGTTAGTTCTCATAAAACATGTTTCCTAAGAATTAACTCTTGTTTAGGGTTGATGGTCTCTACATGACATACGGTTAAAAAGGTTTCCATTGGTTTGGCATCAACACGGCATCAACACTGCATCAACACTGATCCTGTTAAACATTCATACATGGTGAACTGGTGTGTGACTGAATGTCTGAATAAGCTTTTTTTTGTTTTTCTGAGACAGTCGTCCACTATATTATATATGTCCTAAGCCCTATGTGGATTAGTTTTACTTGGACAGGTGGAGTAATGTAATTTTACTACAGAACGATAAGATAGTAATAATTGCATGTAAGCTACATGTTCATAACATGTATGTAGGCTAAAGGCTATGCTACACAATGACTTGCCTAAAGCTGCCAGCAGCATCTGAAAACAGCATGAAAACGCCTGTTTCACAGGATCAGATCCACACAGGCTTAATATAACCTGAGGTTATTGTTATGGCTTGTTTTGCAGTAGGTAAAGGGTGCCAGAATCTTGTACTGGCTTGGGAGTGCAGGGTACATAAAAATGATGGACACAACGCATTTAGAAGGGACAAAAATGGTCTGGTCTTAATTAAACTACCTAATCTCATCTCAATAGGGCTATAGTCGAATAATGCAAGTTTGGGACATGAAACATTCGATACATTACTTTCTGCATACCCAATCAGATACACACTGTTATAATGTATAATTTCTCATATCATCATTATGCTATCCAACAGCTTTATCAAACATCACAGATCCAGAGCATGCAGACCTAATTCTGTTACAAATCTAGCCTGAAACTGCACACACTCCCTGTGTGGTGGCATTTTTCTTAGTGTATTTGCTGCACTTTCATTTCAATTCAATTCAGTCTTCTTTTTCATAATCAGTTTTGGATTGTGTGTATTGTGTTGGTAAAAACCAAAGTCATACATGGCCAAAAAGACTACATTTAAAGACTACATTTACCAGCTTTTTTTAGACAAGCTCAGACAACATACATGAGTGAACATTAGTGGGTTAAACTGTTTGAGACAGTGCTTGAGAAAGCTGTTGCTGTAGCTGTGTTAAGTGCACTTTGCTCCCTGGAGTTTCTGCTTCACACTCTCAAAGGCTGCTCTGCTTGCCTTAAAAGAGGGCTCCCAGAAGCAGCAGCTCGGAGCACCAGAAAGACAAGCTTCTTGTTTTAGCATTTCTCAAACACAAGAAGCCCACAGAGCATTATTTAACTCACAACCTTCTAATGTGCTCTGGATGTATGGCTTTAGAAAGCCAGGAGCAAAACACATGATGAGATGTGAGCTCCCTCTGTTGGTTCAAGTCTAATAGTAGCAATAGAACTGAAATGTCCACACAATTACAGGTATTATTGAGGAATATATACTGGAATATACAGTATACTGTGTTCTTATACTGTGTTTTCTTAAAGTCTTTCCAATTTAGCATAATAATTTATTTGTCTTTGGATTGCTCAGCTGTTTCTTTTTTTAATTTTTTTTAGTACAAGCTGCTCAAGATGCTTAGGTGGCTCAGTGTTCACCTCCATGCAGACTGAATGGGGCGGACTCACGTTATGATAAGATATTTTTATGGAGACAGTACATGAACACACACAGTGGAAAAGTATTAACAGAATAAAAAATTCTGTTTTGATTGTCAATATTTCTCTTAATTCCCCACCTCAGTTTGTGACACAAGTGAGTATCACTACAGTTAAGGAGGACTAGATTTATTGTAATGAGCTGTTAAAAAGTTGCCATTGAGAACATGGATTCTGAATGTATTTGGCAGGGTGGATTAGAACATTTATCGGGCCGGGTTTGCCACCTCTGATCTAGATGTTTCATGCATATATGAGTCCTGAGTTTAAGTTCATGTTATCTTTAAGGCAGAATAAATGAGTTAGCAGTAAAGCAGCTACTTGAACTCATAAAACAGTCCATTTTAGTGACAACATATCTATACCTCACCAGAGCTAATGGATACTCGGGCAGCAAGGCCGTTCAGCTTCTCCTTCAACACCAGTGACTACCGAATCCTCCACATGGACCAGGACCAGGGACGGCTGTACCTGGGGAGCCGTGAGTACCTGGTCTCGCTGGACATGCAGAATGTCAACAAGGAACCTCTTATTGTAAGTAGATTTTACCCAATGTCTCAACAGCTCAGAGACTTTGGGGATGTTCACTGTAACTTACTAAAATCTTTCCCTGAGTCATTTGGCCATGTGCATATCCATGTTGGGTGTAGTAACATGGATCAACATGTATGCTTGTAATCACTATATAATCAGCACCATGCTGCCTTTATTGTTGGATGCAAAAATCAGTCTTTGAGTGAGCATGTATGTACGCAGGTAGGTTATTAGGGTTTATAAAGTCTTATTAGCAACATAATATGTAGCGTGGAAATATATTTTTTATCGTGATGTTATGCTTGTCATATCGCCCACACCCACACTTTGTTTTTCACATGTCCATTCTCAGTATAGAAAATAGCTATGCTGAGAATGGCATCCCACATTATCACAGGCTGTGATAACATCATGACATGCCTTACTCAATTCAGTAGTCTCATCTGCTTTATACCCAATGAAACCAAGGAGTTCCAAACTCAAACTCACTGTGTGATGATGATCTAGTATCAATTTTCATCTTTCACAACTGTGTTATTACGAGTGGACAAAATAAGATCCTAGATCAGCTCTTTGCTCGTAGCCTTGATCCATGTAGTGCCTGCAGGTCCAAACAGGTACTCAGTTTCATGTTTTTTTTCCCTTCATAGATCCACTGGCCTGCACCAGCACAGAGAAAGGGGGAGTGTCAGATGACTGGGAAAGGAAAACATGTGAGGCTGCTTCTGCTTCTCCAATAATAATAATATTGTTGTTTAGTTATACACCTTATTTTATGGCTAAAATAATTCTAATGTAAATGTATGTGTGGATGTGAATGTGTCCTAGGGTGAGTGTGCTAACTTTGTACGCCTGATTGAACCATGGAACAGAACTCACCTCTACACGTGTGGTACTGGAGCTTACAAACCCATCTGCACCTTCATTAACAGAGGCTGGAGAGCTGAGGTACACGCACACACATTGGATGGAGCACCATCATTCCAGAGAACACAGTTCCACTGCTCCACAGCCTAATGTTGTGGGGCTTCACCCCTCTAGCCCACACCTGGCAGTAGGCATGGTGCCAATAGGTTCATGTTTATCTACAGGCACTAGAGATGCTGTTTGTGTGCGTTTGCACATCTGTGTCAGCAGTGGGTGCATCTTAAAGTAACCGAACACATTCATTAGAAGGGGTGTCCACAAACATTTGGACATATAGTGTACCTGCACAGAGGTAAAAAAGGGCTTGCTAATACGAGCCAGAACCACAACAGCTTCAACGTGCCTAGAATCTGGATATGTAACTCCACAGCAGAAATGGAACACCATTCTTCCAAAAGATGTTTCCTCAGTCGATGTTTTAATGATGGTGGTTGAGAGCATTGTCTAATTTTGATGTTGAAGGTCATAGCATATGATTTGCATCATTTGTATACTCATCAAACCATTCAGTGACCCTTCTTGCCCTTTGGATGGCGGCATGGTCATCCTGGAAGAGACCACATCTATTGGGACAGAAGTCACACGTTTTTCAGTGGTTGTCATACAAAGGGAAAACATACCCCCCTCCCACAGCCTAGACTAAACCAAACACCACCCTGCCATGTAAAAGATACATTAAGAACAAAAGCCCTTTCAAACACACTTTCAATCTGTCTCTCTTGTCTGTTCTGTGTAGGACTACCTCTTCAGGCTGGTCCCTGGATATGTGGACTCAGGAAAGGGCAAGTGTTCCTACGACCCAAACCATGAAAATGTGGCTGCTCTCATCAGTGAGTCTCTTCCTGCAAAAGAACCCAAAGTTTTGCGTCTGATTTTCAGTGCTCTACATAAAGCCCATGTTAATTTCCCCTCTCTGTTCTCTCCTGCTGTCTTCAGATGGGAACCTGTATTCTGGTGTGCATGTAGACTTCATGGGCACAGATCCAGCCATCTTTAGGACAATGGGGAGTAGACCAGCTGTGAGGACAGAGCAGTATGACTCGAGGTGGCTTAATGGTAAGTACTTGGCAAAGTAAAAAGTAATGGTAACGTGATTTGATAACAAAGTAGCTTAAGGCACTAATGAAATCCCCCTTTTCCTTCCTGCTCTCTCTCTCTCTCTCTTACTGTCACACTGCCTTGTTTATTAGAACCTGTGTTCGTTCAGATAAAGCAGATTCCAGACAGCTCAGAGAAAAATGACGATAAGCTCTACTTTTTCTTCCGGGAGAAGAGTCTGGACTCTGGAGGCACTGCAAGCCCTGGCATGTTGGCTAGAGTGGGACGAGTGTGTCTGGTGAGAGAACTCGGAGAGGTCCTTCAGAGACCAGGCCTGTCACATAACATTTACCATCACTTATGAGAATGTTTGAACAATGACCAATCTTCAGATTTCGTTTAGAACTAATTCTTCTCAACAATCACTGCCCTTTACAGCATAATGAGTATGTGCTACGTATCTTAACAGAATGATGAGGGAGGCCAGAAATCCCTGGTGAACAAGTGGACGACATTTCTGAAAGCCAGGCTGGTGTGTTCTGTGATGGGTGACGATGGTGTGGAGACCTTCTTTGATGAGCTGAGTGAGTGATGTTAAAAATGGAGACAATCCATCACCATCATATCTCATTTTTATAATCACAATAAATTACATGTATTGCTGCGGTCAGACGTTTATATACACTCAACATGGACATGAATGTCATGGCAAGTCTTTCATGATTTCTTTGAACTGGTCTGTTTATGGGTCAGAACACAAACATTTGGTACACAAGTTTACATTTTTTTAATCATGAAACCTTGAAAACTGAAATTAACACCGGGTCAAAATTATACATACAGCATACAGCACAAATGTACATACAGCGCAACTAATATTTTGTCAAATGTCCCTTAGAAAGTTGCACCTTAACCAGCTGCTTTAAGAAGCCAGTAACAAGCTTCTGGCAGAATTCTTGTTGGATTTTTGTCTCTTCTTAGGGTGAATTAGTAGAGTTCAGTTAGATGAGTTGGTTTCATGGCACAAAGCTGACTTTCAAGCACAGTTCACATTCCTGAGGTCAGGACATTGGCAGGGCCATTCCAAAAGTTTAATGTTAGCTTGCTCTCCAGGGGCTTCTTTTTTGGACAACAGACTCTCACTCTTGCTACATAAAACTCAGTTGACTAGTCAGTGACACTGGTGTTCTAGCAACTTCCAGTTAATGGCAGGCTTTTGCCTTCGTGTTTCTTGGGATGTTCCTGACAATCCAAACCATTTTCCTCTTAGCTGAGGGTGACAGTTTGGGTTTTCTCCAGACCTTGACAAGGTGGCAAAGCTACATCTCACAATAACTTGTACATTTGTTTTTCATGTATGTAGAATCTCATCAAAATGTTTCTAATTTAATTTCAGGAGATGTGTTTATTCAGCCCACCCAGGACGAGCGCAATCCCATGGTTTACGCAGTTTTCTCCACTGCTGGGTAAAGATAACTCTTTTTCTTTCTACATAAAGTGTCAAGTTCTATGTCACAGCTTTGCTCCCTATAATACAAATTGTCTCATATCTGTATGTGTCAGGTCTGTGTTTAAGGGGTCAGCTGTGTGTGTGTATTCTATGGCTGATATCCGTAATGTCTTTAATGGGCCCTTTGCCCACAAACATGGACACAACTACCAGTGGACAGCATACACAGGAAAGATTCCCTACCCTCGACCTGGAACCGTGAGTTGCAAGTGCACCTTCTTTTATACATAATCTGAAGATTTTGGTGTGTGTATAAAATTTCAGCTTATTTTTATGATTCTTATTTTGTGTTCTTCTCCTGAATTTATCAGGATGATTTATGCCTGTACAATTTGTAATTAATTTTGGTATCTGATCTTTTTGCCACTAGTGTCCTGGAGGCACGTTTACACCAGGCTTACGCTCTACGAAGGAGTTCTCAGACGAGGCTGTTATCTTCATCCGTAACCACCCCCTCATGCACCACCCTGTGTATCCTGTACATAAACGCCCTCTGGTGGTGCGCTCAGGGGTGGACTACCGCTTCACCACCATCGCTGTGGACCAGGTGGACGCTGTGGATGGGAGATATGATGTGTTTTTTCTGGGCACAGGTGAGCCAAGATAGGGAATTCATATACAGTTTATAAACACATGATGATCAATCAAAGAAAGCAACACAAATGTTGCAGTTGTTCATAATGTGAAAAAGCTCTTTCTTACTGTGCTCACAGATCGCGGAACAGTTCAGAAAGTCATAGTCCTGCCCAAGGATCCCACCACCATGGAAGAGCTGACGTTAGAGGAAGTGGAAGTTTTCAGGGTAATAAAGTGAAAGCTTAATTACTTTTCTTCGACCTTAATGAAAGAAGTTTATTGACGTTGCTAAGTGTGTCCTCTGCCTTTTCTACAGACACCTGCCCCTGTTAAAACAATGAGGATATCTGCTAAAAGGGTAAGATGGCTACCTAGACATTGTAGTGTTGAATAACTCATCATAAAAAGTGTGGAGGACACAATAGGTCACTGTTAACTTTCTCTCCTCTACAGCAACAGTTATATGTATCATCAGATGCAGGTCTTACCCAGGTGTCTTTGCATCGCTGTGGGGTGTATGGTAAGGCTTGCTCTGACTGCTGCCTGGCCCGAGACCCCTACTGCGCCTGGGATGGAGAAAACTGTGCCCCTTTCACACAGGCCACTAAAAGGTCAGCATGATCTGTAATAAGCACACCTGTACCTATTTGAAAGAGTTTTGCATTGTGTTTCAAAACACTGAGTGAATGTGTGTGTCATTTATGTGTAACATGAGTAACTTGTCTCCATTCAGGAGGAGCAGGAGGCAGGATGTTAAGCATGGTGACCCTTTACGCCAGTGCAGAGGCTTCAATGCTAAAGGTACAACAAGGAGTACTAAACTAGGAAAACTTTCACCACCCTGTCACACGTAGATTCTCACACATATTGTGCTATGCACATGTATTCATATAAATGAGCTGGAATCTTCAAGTTCTATTATTTACACTGGCAATCAAAAGAAGTTGATCAGCTACACATACCATGCATTCAGGCTCTTTCAGTTTCTTCACATTTTATGTTGCGGCCTTGTGCAAAAAAAATCTGCTCAATCCCCCAATATGAGGAAGTGAATGAATTTTTTAGATTTGTTTTGCAAATGTATTACAAAGGATTAAAAAGATTTTGCATGGATGCAAGTATTCAGACCATTTGCTCTGACACTGAAAATTAGCTTTGGGGGCCTTTCAGAGTAAGTTGAGGAGTGAGGAAGTTGGTGGTGAGGAGGTGATGTCATGCATAACACAGTCACCACTAAGAATGTGTGGGACTGTGTTGAGAAATGGGTGGAGAAGCAAAGCCCAACCACTCTGTAAAAAAAGTATAAGTTGCTTATAAGTACAAGTTGCTTTTAATTCAATTTGAAAGTGACCCTGTAAAGGTGATTTAAGGAATCTGGAAGGAACCTTTTCTTCTAAAAACCCTTTCTTGAAGATTCCTCAAAGCACCTTAAGTGGTTTCTTTTTTCTTCTTAAATTGAAGAACCTCCAAAGGTTACTTACTTTTAACAGTTTGTAGGAGGTGAAGCAGTGACGAGTATGTGGGAAGCAATTCATTTTGATAATAGCAAGAAACTACATCCACCACAATAGAGGCGTGTTTTGAGTAAAAAAGTAAAAAATTAGTAATACAAAATATTGTCTGCAGTGGTAAACTGTTTCACTGTGGAAAAAAACTGTGTTTCCTCTATGTTTGAACCAGCTGCCCTTCCTGCATAAGCATGTAGGAAATACAATCTTGTGACATTTTGCACTCACAATTCACGGTTGGTTAAAAACAGAATTGTGGCGGAAATGTAGATCTTTACAGGTGGCCCGGCCGTGCACTGATCCAAGGATAAAAGCAATGTTTAATCACATGCTCAAAAAAGTTAAATTATATTTAAAATTAAATAAGGATTTTGCACCAAAACAAAGCATTACATTTCTAATAAATAGTAATTTATCATCACTGTCATGCAAAAGCCAGTGTAAAATGATTTTAGTCCAGGTCATTTTGGAGCATTTCACTATGAAATTGGAAACAACCTTTGTCAATTTTTTTCTTGACATTGTGTTTAACCACAGGTTGCATGTAGAGTACTGTTTGGATGCAGAAGCCATATTTCCTTGACGTATGTAGTGTACAATCAAGGGACCAAAGAGATTCAGCTACAGAATTCCACAAAACTTCAGTTATCATTGCAGAGTGTGGAGAAGTTTGATGTGTTCTCCTTGTGCTTGTGTGGGTTTCTTTCCACCTAAAAAATGGTAGATTAATTAGCTATCCTAAATTGTCATCTAAATCTAAATTAAACTAAAAATGGCACATAGCAGCGGCCAAAAACACTTTTCCAGGGTTTTCCAGGTGAAATCTGCCTGGAAAAAAGAGATGTATCCAGATAGTACTAATTATCACTGCTGAGTTTGTTAAAAAAAAACAGGAGGTGATTCTCAGAGGGGGAAGAAGAAAACCAGACATGATCAATTAGGACAGAGATAAAATCACAGAGGAGCTCACGGTGAAAGAAAGAAGTTCCATAGAATTCCTGATGTAAATTCTAAAATGAGTATAAATAGGACTATAGTTGTTGGTTTGTGCCTTTTACATACTGATAAATACCGTGTTATGGAAATGTGCAGGTCTAGATTTTGTTCTACCTGCCTGGTGTTCATCTTCAGCTTAAGGTTTGTAATTCAGGCCAGTCAGCCTGAAACAAAATCCAGGGGAGGATTTTTACCTTCTGGACCTGAACAACCTCTTTTGATAAATAAAAATGAATAACTGAAAAGTATTACTATTTAGCACGTGTGTCATTCCTAATGGATCATGCATGGAATGACTCTGATTCTGACTCTCCAGTGGAGAAGAGACTGAAGGAGACGGTGCAGTTCGGTGTGGAAGGAAGCAGTACGTTTTTAGAGTGTGTACCACGATCTCCTCAGGCTACTGTGAAATGGCTTTATCAGAAAGAGGGAAGAAGGAAAGTGGTAAGACTTCATATAGTTCTTTCTCATTCTCCAAAAAGAGGAATTACAATTGTGTCTGCTGGTCATATATTTATGTATAACTGTTTCACTCTGTTGTTTCCGCTTTATATCCTTGCTGTCACACAAAAACCTCAAAACATCCTTTAAAATGACAGTTTTAGAGATCAAGTAAAGAAAAAGACCTTAATTTTCAGTGGAAGCCAATGTGCAAGGATTTTATTTAAAATAATTTTGGAGCATTTCTGTTGGTCTATTTATTGTGAAATGTTGAAACAATGTGAAGAACAGAAATGGAGATACAGGTTATTGGGTGACAGCGACGATAAACTCCTTTAACTCTTTAATGCTTAGCCTGGTTTTGCACTGCTTTCTTGTTGTCAGTTGTCGTCGCAATAGTTCTGATGTGCAAAGAACATGGTCTAAAAAGCAGAAATGAACGAAACACAGTAATACAATTTCATGGGGTGAACATGGCGCACTTTCCAACTACTCTCACAGCACACTAAACAATGCACTATCATCTCTGAAGTATCTGAGGGTATCACCAATAACGTGCTAAAATAAGACGTGTTAATGTGCTGGTTCATGTGTTCATGTGTGGGTTTGTGTGCTGATTTAACAGCTGATCTAGCAACGACTGCCAGTCACCTCATCTTTTTCCTCTGCACGCAGCTGAATCGAGACAGGGAGGTACTGAAGACCCCCCAGGGCATTCTGCTGAAATCCCTCGCCCACTCAGACGCCGGCCTCTACCACTGCCTGGCCACTGAGAACAACTTCAAGCACACCCTGGCGCGTGTCTCCCTGCGCATCCTGGACCGGGACATTGCCGTGGCCCTCACTGTGCCTGACGAGGACGAAGAGGAGGAGATGACAAAGAGGCATCAGGAGACTCCCGCTGCTCCTCCAGCCAACCTGCCACTGGAGCCTGAGATGCGTGTGATCCACCAGTACTGCCAGTCCTACTGGGAGCAGCTCACCACCGCAGGGCAAGTCAAGGAGCAGCAGGCCAAACGCACCAGCCGCAGACACACAGAAGGCCAGGAGCCCAGTGGTGGCTGAGCGTTGCTCAGGAACTCTTCCCATTCCTCTATTCCTCCATTCATCTAGTCCAGGGATGTCCAGTTCTAGTCCTGGAGGGCAGAGTGCAGCATGGTTTGGTGATTTCTCTGCTCAAACACACCTCCTAAAAATGGGTTCTTTGGAAAACGCAGTGATTCTGAATAGAATCATGGCACTCGAAGAACCATTAGGGAGCTGAAATGGTTATTTTCCTGTTTTTGAATGAGTCTTTATAATTGTTAATATACATTCTTCAAAAGGAAGAACCATTTTGGAGATATGTGTGAGTGCAGAGAACCGTCACCTGGTGTAAATATATATATGTGCATGTGTTTGTGGAGAGAAATCATCAAATTATGCAAGACGCTGGTCCTCCTGGACCAGAGCTGGACACCCCTTATCTAGTCCATTAAGCTGCCCTTTGCTTGTCTGTTCATTACCCTGCCTTGAGGTTGAGGTGTAGGAGGGTTGGGCTGAAGACACTAAAGACCTAAAGGCACCTATTACCATTCCATCCGTCAACTCTCACTCAGTTGTTCATTTGTTCCTTCATTAACCCTTTAAGGCTGAGCGTGTCTCTGCCAACATGCCTCCAGACCCTTGTTAAACTAGGGAAACTGGGCTTTCTTACAATATGTGTCATATTGCTAAAATCTGCAGACTCTACTGAATGTTTGTGCTGTCTGCCCACTAGATCCCAGCAGATCTACAATAGAGTGCAAAACTTTTATGCCTCTAAGAACATTGCATATAAGGCTAATCATCTGATGGTTAGTTATAAAAACACTAACACTACCTAACCGTATCTTCATGACATGGAATTCGCTGAGCTGCTGCTAGAAGTAAACCTGTGCACCATGAACCAAGCCTGTTCCTCTAACCAACATATCAGTAATGTTACTGACAAACAGTGTATAATTCACTACTGTATTTATGTTACTTTGTATTTATTCTAGTGCTATATAATGAATTTACGAGCAAAATATTCTTACTGCTGAGACAAAAGACTTTCCTGTGTTGTTTTTGGTTCATGAATTATTGTTTCACCTCGCATCAGATGATCAACCCCTTGAACCCTAGGTTTATTGTTCAGCTATTAATGCTAATGCAGAAATGATTGTGAGCAATGGTTTAGTATTTGCTTTGGCATATCTTGTGGAGCCCCGCAAGGTTCTAATTTGGGGCCTATTAAACTGATGTTAATTCTGACAGTAATGTATTTCTGAGAATGGTGGATTGTGGGCTTCCATGCAGGGTCTAAGGAGTTAAATATTGAATATTCCATCCAGCCGATCTGACCAACACACTGGAGGTTTTTCATATTTAATATTTGTGTTTGGTTGCTGAAAATGTGGAGAAACAGAAAAGCTAGAAATCAGAGCTTTTATCATGTCACATTAACCAAGCTATTCAGAAATGCTAAGATACACCTAGATGGCAACATTTAGGCTCCTCTTAAGTCTTAAAGGGTTAATACATACCTTTTTTTTATTTCATTGTTTTGTTATTTGTTTTATTTTTATCTTTATTTTCTTCCTTATTTGGTTCTTTCCTTGAACAGATTCTGTTCATTTGTTCTGTTTGTTCTGTTCATTTGGACCATATTTAAATGTGTGTGTGTGTGTATGTGTGTGTGCATGCTTGTGTGATATGACCATTGTTTTTTATGTGACCAGAGGCGGTGGAAACCTTTACTGATCTCCAGTCGAGGGGCTTTAAAGTACCTGCATTTTGCCGTTTAAAATCCTGGGTCATTAAGGCCAGTGGAACTCAAGTTTAAGCACCTTACAGTATGATTTAACTCGAGGTTAGTACTGGATAACATGACGTTTGTGTGTGTATGTGTTTGTTCAGTCTATGGGCCAGTGCAATTCCCCGTTTGCTAACTGGATACTGAAAGCACATGGTCCAGTGCAGATACTAGTAAACCAGTGGTTAAAGTTGTACCTGTATCCTATAGTTCTTCTTCTTGGTTAGAAAATGGCACCAAATCTTTTGCGAAGAACACGCCAATGCCTTCCTGTGTGTCACTGTAGCTGTTTGACACTGTTTGTAATGTGTATTTATTTTCAGGTTGTATATTTTTTTTTCTCTGTTGGTAGAGGATAAATAAAGTACCGGTGGAGGGAGTTTCTGCATGATTGACATACAGATGAGATATACAGGTATATTTATTTAAATGTAATTCTAATGCCTGACACTGTTTTAGGAATGATAGTAGACACAGTGATTGACCTTGCTTTGGCTAAACGTTAATCACTATAGGAATGTGTTGCTACTAACGATCTCACCCTGTAAATGATAAACACTGGAGTCCTGAGGTGACTAAAACCGCACAAAAAAAAGTTTATTGAGTTTATTGTTTTTGTTTGTTTTGACATAGATTAGCATCCCGTTGGTTTGTTTCACTGTTGTTTCCTGATCTTAAATATAATGTAAAGAAAATAAAAGAGCATTGCTGTGTACAGTGAGCTCAATGGTGGAATTAGAGTCTTTTATACTGTTTTATACTATAACTGAAGTATCTTCTTCTTACTTCATTGGAGATTGTCCACATCACTTCACAGTCTGATCACAGTTTACGCTTATCCAGTTTGGAGTTGTGGAAGCTTTAGCACCTTAGGTACAGTACTGAGCAGAAGTCAGAGACCACCTTTGCTTGATTCAATTTCCAGTCAAAACGGCCGACTTGCTTTGAATTTTTCAAGGAAATCTGCAGAGATGTTTTTCCATGCTTTAGAAGTTCAGCCTCTGCTTCTTTCCACCCAAGTAATCCCAAACACATTCAATAATGCTTCATCACTTTAATCCGTAAACAGTCTTCTTTCTGTCTGTTCGCTTTTCTCAGTAAGAGCTCCTTGATCAGATCCACGTCCTTTCAGTCCCACAGTGTTGTGTCGTCTTCTCACAGTGGAGGGCTGGACAGGAACACCAGTGGACTTACTTTTTTAGATCTGAAGAGAAAGTGGAGCTTGATTGTCTCCTCTCTCTCTCAAAGATGGAAGCTTTAAGTCTTAATCTTAATCTTGGTGTCCTATTTGATCACCCTGTTCGGGACATTCAGAAGTCTGTGGCCAGAGTCTTGTCTATTCACACTAAGACATTTGCCCGTTTCACCCCGTCCTTCATCAGCTACACTGGCTACCAGTTACAGAATGCATCCGTTATAAAATCCTGTAAAATGCCCCTTCATGCAAGTTTAAACCCTCTGATTCTGGTCTTCTGGCTGTTCCTAGGTTCAGGCCTTTTAGTGTTGCTCCCCCCATCCTCTGGAACTCCTTGCCCTCTTCTTATTGCTTGCCTCTGGCTCTTCACATCTTCAAAACCCAGCTAAAAACCTTTTCAGAGAATACTTTCATGCTCTTTTTTTTTTTTTAACTAAATTGTAAAATGTTTTTGTATATACGAAATTCCCTATATTAGTGAAAATGTATTATTATTATTATTATTATTATTATTATTATAAATTGCATTTAATGGAACCATTCTGGTGGTTACCAGGTCTTGCATGATTGAACTTTTTAAATTCCTGCTTTTTTCCCAGTATTCCTTTGTCGTTCCCTATTCTCAGCAATATCTCCTTGTACTTAATGGCCGTTTTGACAGTAATTTAAACAAATGACAGGTCTTCTCTGACTTTTGCATAGTGACCAGATTTGATGCATCATTTCTATTGCAGTGATTGACATTTGCAATGGCTGCTACATTTCCTGAGTTTTCCTTTGCTTTTGGGAGACATTACTGTGCTTTATAGCAACTGAAAATGAACAATCACCGCCCCTGTATAGATATAGGGACAAAGTCCTCCACTTGGATCTAATCCCACTCATCATCATCATCCTCTTCATCATCAAATTCGTCCCCTTCATCTGTAAGAAAACATCAGTTTCATTTTACACTTATGGAATCAGTGCAGGTGGGACAGGAAGTCTTGGAATATGAACTGAAGGCTACAGTTGGAAAACTGGTTAACTGCTCAGCCATGAAGATGTTACTGTAAGTGTTGACCAATGAGAAAAGAAGAAACATGAATAATTGTTTACCGGAGGAGTGGATGACTTTACTTCTCTTCTGCATGACCATCATGAGAGCACCCACAATTCCCTCTCCTGTATCTGCTGCTGCAGACGGTGGAGGATCAGGGCTTGCGGTTACCTGATAACAAAAAGCTTCCATTATTCAAGTGTCAAATTCTAAGTGGTAAGAGTTGTCAAGTGGTCAAGTTCCCTTTTTTAAATAATTTATTTCAAATTTTACCCCAATTTCTACCCAAATAGGAAGTTAATTACCCAATCCCTATTCATGTGAACTCCTTCTATCACTGGCAATGCCCCTAACACTAGTAGGCTTTTCCTACACTAGTAGGTCGCTGATGCAGCACTGCTGGGCAGCACCAATACAACAGCCAACAGACGCCTCTGCTGATCAACATCACACTAGGAGTGATGTGGGAAGGAAGTACCATCAACCCGCCCCTGAGAGAACAAGGTCAATTGTCCTCTCTCTGACTCCAGCTGCTGATGGCAAGCAGCATGAGTTGGGATTCAAACCAGCAATCCTCAGATCATAGTGGCAGCACCTTAGTCCCTGGGACCCCCCTCCTTAAAAAAGTTTCCTTTTAATGAAGAATCTCTATTGAAAATGTGCAGACTGAGACTAAACTTAATCCCTGTCCAGGAACATGACCCTAAGGGATTAACTCACCGTTTTCAGTTTCATTCCTGTGCGTATTTGGTCCAATAATGCTCCTCTACCTCCTCCACCGCTGCTGGCTACAGCAGGAGGTGGACCACCAGGGGCTGGAGGTTTAGTACTGGGTAGCGGGGCAGCAGGAGGTGGAGGAGGTGGTGGAGGCGGAGGTGGCCCTCCTTGGCTGGAATTGGCCGGGGGAGGTGGGGCCATGGCTGCGGCTGGAGGACGGAAGTAGGAATCTTCTGGTGGAGGTGGAGGTAAGGCTTCTAAGTCCGGTGGTGGGAGGAAATCCGAGGGGGGAGGAGGAAGAAATGATTCAGCAATTGGAGGAGGTGGCAGAAAATCATTTTGCATAGATGGAGGTGTGGGTAAGGAACCAGATCTCCTGCCTGGTGGAGGTGGCATTGGTCCACTTCGTCCTCCGGGTAATGGAGGAGGAGGTTCATTTCGTCCAGCTCGAGGGGGTGGTAAAGATTCTCTCCGTCCTCCTGGAGGTGGGGGCAAGGGTCCGCTACCCCTCCCTGGAGGAGGAGGCATGGATCCACTTCTTGGAGGGAGTGCTGATGATGAAACCTGCCCTCCTGGTGGAGGTGGAAGCGGTCCACTCCGACCCCCTGGGACTGGAGGTAAAGGTCCACTCCGGGCTCCTACTGAGGGTGAAGGTGTAATTTGTGGTACCGTAGCTCTACGCCCTCCTTGTGGACCAGAAGTTTGAGATGCTGCTCCTGGTGGTGGTGGTAAAGGTCCCGTACGGCCTCCAGAGGGCGGAGGTGGAAGAGGACCAAGTGCTGATGAGGACCGACGGCCTTCAGTGGGTGGACCACCTCCAGGAGGCGGAGGTAGTGGTCCCAGACGAGACTGAGAGGGGTGGGAGGCAGATCCAGGGGGTGGCGGGGGGAGAGAAGCCTGTCGGGCTCCAGGAAGTGGAGGAAGAGCACGATCTGTGGGAGAAATACGTCCAGTTACAATGATGGACTGGTGCTTTTTTAACTTGCTCAGTCTCTCATTTACAGTTAATATTCAGCTACAAATCAGAACCCATCCTGTATCCTTTACTCTCTAAACTATGGTGGGTTGTTTTTTTTTATTAATAAATTCCTTCCTTAGGAATGTATTTCTTTGGTTTTGGGCTGTATGTTTGTGGGCTGTTTGTTTTCTTTCTTGTTTATGCCCATTTCTAACTCTATGAGACATGGCGGCACAGTGTATGGTAGTAAAACTGTATATAGAGACTTATTAAGGCATTAAGGCCTGACTCAGAGTGACATTTATGGAAAAGCTGCATAATGAAATATTTATATTATCCATTTCATTACCTTTCTATAAGCCTGTACTGTCTTTATATACAGAAGTTTTACAGTTTTCTTTTAGTTTTGCTGTGGTTTACATCAATAACATTGATGATAAGACACTGGCATTAACCCCCTCCAACAGAATCTCATAAACACAGAATGAAGTACAAAGCCTGTAAACCCCTAGCCTTTATTTGATTTATTACTTTACTAAACTACATTAAAAACAGATTCCTGATTCAAACCTGATTCAAAAATGAAATGAAATGTAAATAAACATTTAAATAAACATTCAATGAATTATTAGATTTGTGAGTTGTAAACCCACCAATTTATTAGGGACAGTATACAAATACTGGTCAAGGATCTTCCTTTGTTCTCAAAACAGCCTCATATTTGTTTGAAATACTAGGCCATGTTGATACAACTGCATCAGGCAAGTCATACCAGGCTGCATCATTCCATCATTCCTGTGCCCACTGTGGGCTCAGCTTTCTGCTCCTTGCTGAATGAACTCTAAGAGACTTTTCTGCATTAAAATCTCAGGAGATCAGCAGGTGGTAGTGAAAGATGAGAGTTGAAAGATGTTGCTTTATAACTGACCTCTACTTGTGATTCATTATTAAAAAGGTCTGGATAAAAGATCCACTTAATTTAAGCAGCGTTTGTCAGACTGTGAATCTGTAAAGAACAGATAAGGAGAGAATGAAGACCTGAATGCATTCAACCACCACTCAGACACTACCTAAAGAAGGTCCCTCAAAACCTGTGAGGGAAGCCACGGAAAGGCCAACAATCACTTTGAAGGAGCTAGAGAGCTCAGTGTCTTAGACTATATCATATGATATCATTATGGTATATATTTTACAAAAATATTTGTGATATGGTTTCGTGATTAGATAAGACATTAAGAAAAAGCAATACAGAACAATAAGAACAAAGAATAAGAAAAAGAGCATCCAAGTGAAAGTTTGAGGGGACTGGACATTAGTTAAAACTGAAAGATGGACGTAGTGTATTCAATGACTGATAGCTCAAAAACAGTAACCATTTTTACAAGAAGAATTCACACTGTTAGCAATGTCAAAAAGATGACTGCAGGCATAAAAAGGCACCAGGGTAAGAATGTGCCCTTATCACAGTGTGTTGTTGTTCAGACTACAGGTATTAAGGCCACATTTCTCATTAAACTCACCCTGCTGATCCATTTCCTTCTTCACTGCCTCCATTCCACCA
This sequence comes from Salminus brasiliensis, assembly GCF_030463535.1. Classification (NCBI taxonomy): domain Eukaryota; kingdom Metazoa; phylum Chordata; class Actinopteri; order Characiformes; family Bryconidae; genus Salminus; species Salminus brasiliensis. Next base: position 13,876,859 of record NC_132883.1, read on the forward strand.
GAGCGCTCAATGATATCGTAGATCATCTTCGAAGTCTCTGAGTCTTTCAGATCAGCCTCGCTGATCCCTGCGCGGGACAGCAGCTTCATCAGGTCTGGATCCACGCTGTTGGTCTCCATACCCAGATGTGTAACATGACTGAGATCAAAATACAAAATTAACAGACTGAGAGCTTAGCCAACATGAACTCTAAAATGACAAATATTTGCAGATCTTAGCACACTTACGTGAAACCGCTAGGTGCTCCGATTAATGCCTTGGACAGTTTGGAGCCCTTCTTTTTGCTTTTTTTCTCTTTCTCCTTTTTCTCTTTTTTCGATTTGGTGGGAGCAACCTCATTCTGGATGTTGAGGCTTCCCAAAGGTAGTGAAGAGAAATTCCCAGAGCCTGAGTTTCACAACATGTGGCATTTGTTAGACTGATATCATTCTGCATACATGAAGAAAATCTAAACATAGCTGAATGCAAAACTTTGGGCGACCTTGATAAAATGACAACCTTTGTTGAAGTGAAAATATGTACCCATCTGCACAGTTAATGCGCAGAGGAACAGGAACAGTTTCTGACAATTATAAACAGTATATTGTGTTTTCCAGTTATAATCTTTACTATATCCATTTAAACTACCATTTAAACATGATTCAAAAGAAAAACTTTAGAATCACTAGTAACATAGAACTCATCTGAATGCAGGTCAGTTCTGATTCTGTAACACAAAGCTTTTTTTTCTTAATTTGTCATTTTTTTATTTGACATAATAAACCTGGTAGTGGTTTGTGGACTGTGTCAACATTTTGTGAGGAATTGACCAATAGAATGACTTGAAAGTAAAATCTTTTATAAACTTCTTTTTTTTTTAAAGTAAGGCAGTTTTTTTGCCCCTGAAAGGATGTTTTTGGGCGACAGCATCGACAAGCAACACAATTCTAAAAAGCAAGTTCTGTACAGTGTCAAGAATGTAATTATGAAACATTAATATCCTGAATGCCTCACTTTTCAAAAGTGATCAAACCATAACCTATTAAGACTCTGCATCCTCAGATGGGAACAGGTGGTTTTTAATACTTGTTATGTCGTACTAATTTAAAAAAGGAGAAATTAAAAATGCACACCAAGCAAAAGTCCGGGTCTCAGGAGGTTAAGATACCCTGGCTGTAAGTAATTACAATAATTACATCTATCTTGTTTATCGTTAAACAAATCTGTTTTTCAAAATAGCTGAAATAATGATGAAAGCATCTATAAATACATGTGCAGTATGTGACAAGTCCAAACTTTTGAATAATAGTGAATCGAAATCATAGTTGTGCAACTGGCATGCCAACTGCAACAACCATCATCACTGATGAAGTGATAAAGTCTGAATTACCATTAGGAGGCAGTGGGGGCAGGGCATCATCTGAGGAAACACACAAAAACAGGAAATCAAGGCTGGCAGGTTTAAGCCCACTGACCACAAAAAACTTGAGCAGACTGCACTCTTGTCTCAATACACTGCTGTGATTCAGGCTTACCTCTAGACCGGCCTTTCCCTTGGCGATTTTCTGAAGGTTGAGAAAGAAAAGATGAAATTCTGATCAGGTGCTTCAGGTAAACCAATCTCCCACTAATAGCCTTCGCCACATGTAGTGGAAACACTGGATTTACAGCATGGCCTGTTAGGTTTGAGGCTGCGTTGGTTTAACTTACCCAAGCGATTAATTCTCTGGTTGATCTTCTCGTCCACTATAGAGAAGAAGCTCTCTGCCTCTTGCTCATCAGCAAAGTTCAGGCCCACCTGGCAGTCCTGGAAAACAACACGCTGAGGTTATGGCTCTCAAACTGAGAGTTAGTCTATACAGTACTAACCAGAAGTGTCAAGTAACAAAGTACAAATACCTTGTTATCTTACTTAAGTAGAAATTTTGGTCATCTGTACTTTACTGGAGTATTTATTTTTCAGCCGACTTCTACTCCTTATATTTTCACACAATTATCTGTACTTTTTACTCCTTACATTTATAGCCTTGTTACTCCTGTTTCATTTCTGTTTGTTTTCATTCTGGCTTGTCATCGTTCAGAAAAAAACCCTATCCAGATAAATCACGCCATCCGGAAAGTGTGAATTTGATTGTGGTTGGATGAGAAGTATAAACATATACCATTCTGACACCCTATTGGTTTGTAAGCGATCCATCGCACCTGCACATCACATCACACTTCAGCAAGGACATAGCAGACATATGTAGCCTAGAATGAAGATGTCTGTTGAAGACACTTAGGAGAACTCAGTAGTGCACATAGAAGATCCTTTAATACATTTGATATTACTAAAATGCATTCTTAATTCATTTCCTGAAACAGCCAGCCTAGTGCATCCCATCATTTTGCAACATTAAGGAAGTGTACTATAGGCCCCTGTGGAGCGGCCTAAGCGTTTGGCCTTTTTTCCTTACATTACTTTTACTTTTATACTTTAAGTAGTTTTGAAACCAGTACTTTTACACTTTTACTTGAGTAAAAAGCTGAAGTAGATATTTCAACTTCTATAGAAGTCTGTTTAAACCCTAGTATCTACACTTCTACCTGAGTAATGAATGTGAATACTTTTGACACCTTTTGGTAATAACACTTTTCTAAAGTTTTTGGAATCATTGTGATAAATGATGTAAAATTTAGTTGCAGATCAATGTATAACTAATCAATAGACGCTATATAACCATAAACAATAAAAATAATATGTTTTAAGAGAGAGCATTCAGAGACATAAACTAAAACGACTGAGAAAACTGCACAACGTGCATAAGTAAGTTGTCCAGATGCCTGGAATGCCTCATATTTCTAAATTGAGCAAATATTAGGGCAGAAAACTGAATGTAAATGACTGTAAAGAATTAGATAATCGAATAATAAATGTATTAGATTAAATATGAAATTGCTGATTTTCAGTATTTTTAAGTATGACGAAATCCACAATATGCTCAGGAAAGCTAACGACAATGAAAGAAGTTTGGTCAGCTACTGAAAGGAAAGGCCATGCAGGGGGATTGGATGTGGAATACATTTTCTTAAGAAATACATCATATGTCTATCACACTGCTGGTTGTTTCCTCATGGTCCCTTTTATTTATTTACTATTAGTTTTTGCTTTAACATTGAATTGTACACTTTGTGAACTTTGTGGATTTTTTTTTGTAGGCAGGGGGCAAACACTTTTCCACAGCGCTGCATAGATACAAATATTAGTGCTGTTTTCCTATTTAATCAAGCAGTACATGGGGCATGGGGGACACAAGAAGACTGACTGTATACTCACGTCTGCGGGGAACGTGTGGAAGAAGGCCCTGGCTCGGTGGTAGGTCAGCTGATTGTAGAGCTCCTGTTCCCACAGCAGTTTACCTGCCTGAGGCAGAGGAACAGATCTCAGATTAAAGAGCAGGCTCAGGTAAAGACTTACAGAAGCTTACAGAAGCCTGTAAGAAGCGTCTGCTTTCCTTGTCTGAAAGAACTAACATGTGGAGAAAAACAGAACATCCTCCTTCCTCCTAATCGGACTTATTTCCACCTCTTCCTTCTGTTTTCTGTGATAAAGCTTTTGCCCCATGTTATCTCTCTCCTTCAAGTGGGAATGGGGCATGCATGTGTTGGCTGGATTCATCCTACATTCCTGTACTATTAGAATTTTTATTGAATATTTATTTATTTAATAAACAAAAAGCAGATTCATTTTGGGGAAACTAATTTGAGAATAATGTCAATGTGGGCAGGAGCTTTAGTTTTGCTCATCACCAGGCAAAAAACTCACTGCTTGACTACTGTTGTCAAGTATATTAGGACTGTAAGCTGCTAAACCAGGGCTCCAGCTATAAAGATCTCAGTCAGAACTAGAAAACCTTAGCAAACAGAAAGAAAAGGGGTCACTGTGCTGCAGCTTCAGGAAGGAAATGTAGAGTTACATACATTATAAGAGTGGAATTTAATGTGGGAGATGTAGTAGGTCTTACTTAAGACATTTTTCTAAATTCTTATTTAAACCCCCCATAAGTGCCCAGAGTTTTTGTTTTGGCAAAACTGTACATAGAATATAAAAGAAGGTAGGTTTTGTATTTAAAATGTATATTTAATCAGTTACTATAATGTGAAGCAAAACGTTATATTAGACAAATATATCTGTTGTCTCACTGGATGAAGGAGGGGACAAATCAAACCAGTCCTGGCCCACAGGCCACACTTTGGCCAGGAATTAAGGAAGACGCTTTAATAAACATCACACTTCTCAAACTACATGTCCAAATGTTTGTGGACACCCCTTCTAAAGAAATGCATTAAGCTACTTTAAGCTGCACCCATTGCTGACACAGATGTGCACATGCACACACACACACACACACACAGCTGGCTTAGCCCTTGTAGAGAAGTTGTCCCAACAGAATAGGACTCTCTGGAGCAGATAAACATGAACATATTGGCACCGTGCCTAATGCCAGCTGTGGGTTAAAGGGGTATAAACCCCCCAGCTTTGAGCTGTGGAGCAGTGGAACTTGTGTGCTCTGGAATGACGGTGTTCCATCCAGTAGTTGGGGAGAGCAGAACTTTGATTCCTAAACTTTTAGGATGTTTGTGTGTGTGTGTTTTTACAGAAGTCCTCTCACACACAGTAAGGTGAAGAGTCTAGCTTGGTGAGGAACTGGAAAGCTCTGTCTGCAGTACCTTGATGTCGTAGAGGCGGATGAAGTAGGAGCGCAGAGGATTGTCCTTGATGAAACAGAGCACTCCTGAGTGCTGCAGACTCCAGTTGTAGGGGCTGTGTGGCAGAGCCATGAACATCTGCACCACTGTCGTACACAGAGACTACACACAGACACACAGACACACACATATGAGTGAAGCCAGAAAACAATAACTTTTGTGTTGGAAGGTGGGGTGGGGTGTAAAAATGCATCATTTTTTGGAGTTAGAATGAGTTATAGTAATATGTAATAATATGCAATAAAGCACAGATGCCTTATTTTAAATATGTGTAGACTTATTTTTGATATCCAATAGGAAAATCCTTCAGTGCTTCTCCTAGCTCTTATCCCTTACCTCATGTAAGGGATGTTTGATATCTTACATGTGCTTCTATACTGTACAACCATAGATGCTGGGCTAATGTTGCTCACAAACACTGAACTTAGACTGTCACTACTCCTCTATCAAAAGTATCAAAACACACCCAAAAACTATAGCTCACTCAGAACTGTCCAAAATGTTTTTGGACAAGCAATGTTAGCCATTGTAAACAAAAAAAGCCGACTCTCTCAAGATATCAGACGTCTTGGCTGATTGACTGTGAGAAATCATTGTCTGTTCTTGTACGTTATCTGGCTAATCGGAGAATTCCTGCTTTGAGAAATAGCTCCCTGTTCCTGGAGAAAAACTGCACCACGTTATGGTGTTTTCTATGGGCAAACACATCAAGTTCCCCCTCGAAAACAGCTTATTAATTAGCGCTGGATCATTAGCTACACTGGGAGAGTCGGGAGCCGAAGAAACTCCAATATGTGGCAGAGCAAAAGTCAAGCATCAATCTGAAGGTGACAATTCAGCTACATATTTTCATAAAAGTCTTTTTACGTTCTTAGTTCATGTTATATTAAGCAAGATTTGTAATCTTCCATCATCTTATGTGATTCTTATTCACGAGCAGGATAGAGATACTAAGCAGTATTTGTTGTTTCGGCTCTGTATTTGTATCTGTAACTCCAGCAACTCAAGTCATCATAGGTATTTTGGATTACTGAGTTGTGTTCATGTCACTGAATTCACAATCATGCAATTTTCGGCTTAGATTGAAAATGTATTGGCTTAGATTGGCCATTTAGCATTAATAGAGCCAAAGGGCACTTTTGGGCTTGGTGCACACACTGTAACATTATGTTTAGAGTCAGTGTGAAAGGCTAATATAGACTAATATAGGAGCATAATGCTCATGACGCATTTACCACATCTGGTGTGAAATGGCCTTTAGACTAACTAGGCGTAATGTATCTCCCCTGTGTCGGCCCTCAGTGTTAATATCCCATTGCTGCGTTACTGTGTAACCGTTTCCTACAGTCCCATTTGCACATATTACAACCAAAATTATACCAAAATAATGGAATTGACTCCATTTGAACGATGGTGAAGCTTAAAATTTTGTGACGCACTGAACGGTTCCCTAAAAATGAATGGAATTCTTTTGAGGCCTCCAATTGGAAGCATGTTTCTGGTGGCAGCTGATGAACGAATCAGTGAAATGATGATTGTGGGGACTTACAGAGAGTGGCGATACAGAGACCACTGTGAAGCTCATGCACTGTTCACAGCAGGCCGTTGAAGACTGCAGTAAACAGCTAAATTTCAGAACACGCTGTAGACAAGTGTGACAGGAAATGTCTAGAGTCGACTTCCCCCCCCCCCACCTCTGCCCACTGTTCACAAGTATAGAGACGAGGAACAAGACCGTCACACCTCATCTAACACCTCCAGCCATGTCGCTAGCTCAGAGAGCAGCTCGAAATAACACACACACACAGTCTCACATGCATATCACACCAGTTCCACAAAATGGCAGTTGCTTAGACTTACAAATAACAGCCTAAAATGGCCTGGACCTTCTGAGTTCTACACTTTATATAACCATGTACAAGTGTTTTTTTTTTGTAGTCCAAAAGTAATTTTGTGGGGTTATTACATGCTATGTATAATATGGTAATATACAAAAAAATGTTGAATAATAGCCGTCATCACATTATAACATTAAAACCACCTGCCTAATTGTGTGCGGATCTCCCTGGTGCCACCAAAACTACTTTGACCTGTCAAGGCATGGATTCCACAAGACCTCTGAATGTGTGTTTTGTGGTTTTTGAAACCGAGACATAAACAGCAGATCCTTTACGTCCTGTGAGTTGTGAGATGGGGCCTCCATGGATCACTTCACCGGTGACCCTGTAACCGGTTCACCAGTTCCCTCCTTTCTTGGACCACTTTTAGTACTTTTAGCATTAACCATTGCATGCCATGAACACCCGACAAGACATGGCGTTTTTGGAGATGCTCCGTCCCAGCCGTCTAGCCATTACTATTTCGCTCTTGTCAGAGCTGCTCAGATCCTTTTGCTTGTCCATTTTTCCTGCTTCAACCACATCAACTGACTCTTCACTTGCTGCCTATTATGTATATCCCACCTTTTGACAGGTGCCGTTGTAACCAGATAATCAGTGTTATTACTTCACCTGTCAGTGTTTTTAATGCTATTACAGATTATTTTTTTCCAAATATATCTGATAATTTTTCATACAGAATTTAATTTGCTATTAATCAGTTTGATTTTATAATGTTTTAAATCTTATTTAGTGTTTATCAGCCTCTAGGACATTTTGTAGCTCACCAACTGATTCAGCCTCTGTAGTTGAGACATAAAGTTCATAGAAGCTGAAGATCTACAGGCCGTCCTCAGAGAGGATACAGCTTGTGCATAACAGTGCGTAACAGATTTCAGGATGTAAAGTTATGCAAATGACCTGAGACTGGAATGTATGACTTCCTTTATCTAAAATGTCGTTCAGTTACCTTTAATTTCCCCACTGTGGGACTAATAAAGGATTATCTTATCTTATCTTCCCTGCAATTTAACATATACTTTGTCAGTCATGAAGGTTTTTTAAACCCTAAGGCATTTTCTCCATTTCTGCATATCTTCTTAAACGTTCCTTTAAAGGCACTTTCCAAAAGTGCTGCAGCACCTTGAGCAGCTGTAAACTTTTTACACACCATTTTACATCTCGCATGGGATGTCCTTTGGTCAGTTTCACACAAAACATAGACGAACGCACAAATTCGCCAGTTTGACAGTTTCTCAACCCTTTCCTCATAGCCTCGTAACTCTGGAGGTGAGTCGCATATAATGTCATGACAAGATGTATTTGAAAGGTCAGACTCTGTTACCGCGAAGACGTTAATAGAAACATCAAGAAACATCCAATTTGATGCGCCGGTGCTTTTGCTGACCACAGAGGGTTAATATCTATCCATCCTGTGAGAGCATTTCATTAAGGGGACTAATAGAAATGGTCCAAAATTACTTGCAATAAAATCTTGCTGCATTCACATTAACAGTACCGTTACGTGACCTATTGACCTCCTGATTTACATGACTTAACGTCATAGCCGTTGTTCTAGTGCTGTGGCTGTGTTTGAGCTGCTTTACCTTTACTGAAGCATAACTGGGAGCTGAATGATCTGTGTGGTCAGTCATACTTCTTATAAGATATATGGATATAGATTCTAGTGGTGTACCATGGAGGGTATCAACACCTTCTTCTCAGGCTGGGATCACACTCTCAGGCTGGGCAAGCAGCACACCATGCTACACTACTTCTAACACAAAAAACTGGATCATAATCTTCTTAATATTAACCAATAATGTTGTTTTTCATTTTTTTACACCGCCACTCGCTCAGCATTGGTGGAGAGAGCTTAATTTAGAATATTTAGACACCCTGCCTAAATAAACCCTACAGTATAAAACTAAAATGCACTGCAACTCCACATTCATACTGACTTCAAACCTGTTTTTCCTTCTACTGTACAGTCGCTGCTTTTAGGATGCTGGGTCATCCCCAACGTCAACATCTTCTGAGTTTTAATTCAACCTGGTGTCTAATGTCAGTATGGCCTGTTTATTAATTAGTTAGCTCCACACATCACTTCAATGTGATGCTGGCTGGCACGGGTGTCTGCTAGCCGATGCATCAGAGCTGGGTGACCAGTGACATTGCATTTCAGTGGCAATTTGCATGTGTCAAAGTAGGTCTGTGTCAGTCTTCACCCTCCCAGTGTCGGGAGCATTACATGTAATAAGGGGAGAGCACTAACGAGTGGTCTGGGTTATAGGCTATCTAAAATTGGGGAGGAAAACTGGGTACTTTAAAGAACCCTTTACAGATGGCTCGAGCTACTGCAACACTCTGTGGTTCAAATTAAAGCTTGCATGTGTTTAACACCAGAAAGAGTTTTAAAGCGTAAGGCATTCGAGGCAACGCACTTCCTTAAATGGTTTAAGTAAAGTGAACTTTGCAGAGTTTTAGCATTTAGCATGATCATCATGATTCTTTAGTGCTCAAGTTATCTTCTTCTCTATTTCTAGGTTGCTGTTTGCAGTAAAGGTGCGGGTGCTTTGAGAATAATTGAGCTTACTCACTGTATATTCTGGTGATGCTCTTATACCTATGTCATACAAACATCTGATTTTCTTAAGGTGAATCTTCCTCCGTGTCCAGGTTAGCTTTTATTGGGGATGACTTCAGTGTAACTTTCTACTTGCAGTAAAAAATGCAAAAACTTTAATGGCGACCTTTAACAGCTTGCAGGAAATCCAGTTTGAAAGGGTGGTTTGTGTCAGATATAGTAAGTTGTCCTCATTTTTGCATTAATAATTTTTACATCTACAACCCGGCAGCCCCGGGTCAGATATCACAATGCAAAAGCAGCAACATTTTGTAACTGGTCAAATGCCATTTTTTTTGTCGAGACATCTTTTTGGGTGAGGCACTGACTTCATAACTATCCTTTTTATAGTGTATCTCATTGTTACTGCATGCAGTTCTACTCTTCGTGGCTGTTGATGTTTTTAAATGCCATAATGGGTGGATATTGTGTGTATATTGGTATGAAGAAACTGGTAAACAGATAAAAAAGGGGTTCAGAGGAGGATCAGAGGTTGTGTTTTGAAAGTGATGCTTCAATTTCCAAATGTGTCTTCTAAAATAAACTGAAAATCATCTACTTTTACTAAAATAAACATTTCAAACCCTGTCACACAAAAATAAACTTGTATCTTCAATGAAAGCCAATGTAGGTTTTACTCCAAGACATTTAGGAGCATTGATCTTGGTTCATTCGTCATGACATATTTGTTTGTGTGACGATACATTATTGTCTACATACTGCTTGAGCTCACTTTATGTTCACTGAGACCACAAATGGATAAACCAGTTTAAAAAAGCATGATAAAAGCAGATGCTTGGTCTGAGGACGGTGTGTGTTTCATTAGGCTGTGATGGACTGTTCATTTCAGCAGTTCCTCCAATTGCAGTTGATCAGGTTTTCTCAGAAATGACTACTCGCTTCAGAGTTTCCCCAAATGTGACCAAAGGGGAAGGCGAAGGCTGCATACAGTAATATTCACGTTCTATTAATACACTAGTAGAATAGTGGGGAATTCCTCTTATTCAGGAGGTCGTTTTCATTCGAATTTAAAGTGAATGAATTGCTTCACATGAAAGACGTGTGATAGAAGTTACAGGCACAAAGCTCTCACTCTCACGCTTCCACGTTTCACACTATAGTACATAGAACCCACTAAGCAATCTCAAACTACCAACAGATACATAACTGATGGTCAGGAGAACACGAGGAAGTGTTTCTGAAGCTAGATTTACAGAAGCGAACATCTGCTTTGAAACCACACGTTCTGTATGATTATTTATGTATCAGGAGAATATCTGCTAAAACTGGTGCATTTATTTTTCTGACAAGAACAACCTCAAAAAGTTGTATTCCTCTTAAAAAAAGGTTCTTCAGGGGTTCTTCTGTAAAAGCAATGACTGTGTACTAGACCCTGGTAATGTTAACCATTTTGCTTGGTTAAATTTTGCTTGGTTAAATTTTGCGTGGTTAAAAGTGGCTTGTTATTTAAAGAACTTTTTAAATATGAATCCATATAGCACCACAACGTGCTCTGCTGTTGCAGAACTGCCAAAGAACGCAGTATATAGAACCCTTATATAGTTTATACAAGCATTTTTGCTTAAAGTGTAAAGTAGGGGCATTTAATTAGAAAAACATTAGCCAATATCAGCCAATAATATATTCATATTTATTTAAATATTTATTTATATAATAATTAGCCAATTATTATTATTATTAACTTGCATTATGATTCAGTGTCATATCCAGTATAATAAAGTAGCCTATTAGTTATATTAACATTTAGTTCATTTACTCAACAACTGAAAGTCAAGTACAAATATAATTGAATCTATTCTAACAATATTTATTGTCAGTTTTCACTGAACTGGACTAATTAATAATAATAAATATTCTAAATAAATGATCTATGTAAAAATAAAACTGAATGCTTTTGAAAAATAAAATGTGCTTAATCTTAATCACCACTGTCTCAGAACATGTGAGACACGATGGTTTTGAACCGCCCATGGGAAGAATACAAGAATACGAAGTGTAGGATTCTGTCCATTCTAGATTAAAAGCTCTAGATTTAAAGTTTTCTCGCTCCACTTTAGTCTTTTAGACATGCCATGTTAATTACTGCCCATCTAACCGCCATCTCTTCACTCGAGTCTCGAGTCTCATAATGTACAGCTCTGATAGGCCGAGTAGTGTCACGTGTGATTTTTCATAACAAATGCGATAGGTCTGTGAGTTTCCTGACCCGCTAAGTCTGTAGCATAAAGGCTAGTGAAGTTACACTGCTGAAATAAAGACTGTCAAAATGAAATAGTTCAACAGGTAATTGGTTGTGGGTCCAGGTGTGGACCCAGACTGCAGTCCGCCTACTAGTGACCTCTGTTCAAGAGTATAAGAGGGTATAAGGCAGGGTTTGGCAGGGTTTTGTTGATTTATGTTTATTAGTTCTGGCTTTGTCTTCAGACGTTGTTTTTACATTGACAGCATTTGTGTATTAGATATACGTTTGGGTGCACTTTACATCATTTAGTCTTTCTAACCATGTGAGTCTTCAGTTTGTTTAATTGTGCCAGTTAGGTTCAGTTACTGCCAGCTCAGCTGTCGTTCAAGTTTAACCAATCATCTTTTGTGAGATATTTTTTTACTTTAACTAAAAACTCAAGCTCCTGCAACACTACAGTTAGTGATCATGCACTCTCTTTTAAAATGAAAAGCATACCTACTTACAAACAACTGAAAACACTGAGCGTCTTAAAATGTATCTGGTTCAAGGCAATGAATTTCCTCAAATGGTTCGAGTAGAAGTAGCAGTAAAGTGAAGTCGTCAATTTAGCATGATCATCATGATGCTGTAGTGCTCAATTTGCTCTTCTGCTCTTTTTTACGTTGCTGTTGCTCTTAGCAGTTATGATGTGAGTGCTTTATCTCTATTCAGCGAAACCTAAAACACACATTACCAACTTCATGCGAGAAGAGAAGCCATGAACCGAATCCCTAGAGATCATCAATCTTTCAACCTTTTCTGGAGAGTGTTACATACCTACAGTATAAGCAATATAAATGAATAGCCAGATTGAGATTAAATACCCTTCATCACCATCACACAGCATTACAACAGCATTTAACCATCATACTTCAAGCGCATTTGAGCAATGGATGACAGTCCTTGGGACTGAACAGGGGCCTTCCAGTTCCAAGTCTGCTTTGCTAACTTTTAGGCCACAGCTGCCCCAATGAGCTAATAGATGCAAGTAGGCATCTTGACTTACGAACTGAAAAGAATATGTCTGCATTGAATTACACTAGTTATAACTGCAGTCAATGTTGAGGAGACATACACTCTTAAAACTCTAAGTTCCTGACTGGTTCTTGGCTTGGGTGTCCAGTTCTAGGACAACAAACATGAATTGTTACAGAACCTTTCCATTTCCAGGTTCTTAAAGCCTCACCTCTCATTTACAAAATAGTTCTTTACAGAGCTATCAGCTGAAATATGCTTTAGATGTTCTTCCTAACCCCTGAAAAAGTTCTTGATGGGTTCTTTCGTAAAGGATGCAAATTTGCCACTGTGTTAACACTTGCAGTATTTAGACCCACTGACTACTCAAAGAACCATTTCTTTGCCTAGTTAAGTGGCTTTTCCGTATGTCGAAGAAGGTTCTTTAAAGTACCTTTTTAAGAATGGTTCTGTATAGCACCAAAAATGATTTGACTAACTACAGAAGTGAAACACTTTTGCTGCTATATAGAAACGTTAGAAACAAGTCCTTTAAAGATCCATACATCCAACGAGTTGTCATGGTCCTATATAGAACCACTGCTTTGATTCTAAGCAAAAAGGGTTGTATATAGTACTGAAAAGGAGTTGTTTGACTGGTGCTCCACAGAACTCCACAGTCTCTTGTTCACGTAAACCTAAACCACACTCTGCAGTAGCTCTCCGTTGCTGAGTGAAGATGTTGAACACCAACGAGATCAACGCTTCACAATTTCCTGCCCCAAAAACAAACAAAAGAACTTCTCACCCTGTGTGAACTCCTGTACTTACCACACACCTCCTGCCCAGAAGATCATCCACCTTTTCATTCTCCTGCAGACTGAGCAGAGAACTGCCCACATTGTCCTGATTTTTATTCTTTGACCCTCTCTTCATGACCTCCTGTGTGCTCGCCGCTGACCCTCAGAGACTGAGTGGAACACTGAGACAGTCAGAGAGAGAGAGAGAGAGAGAGAGAGAGAGAGAGAGAGAGAGAGCGAGCACGAGCTGAGGGGGGTAATGATCTCTGATCGTGGCTGTGAAGGGCCAGCATTCAGCAGACCCCACACAACACAAACAGTTTCTCTTCCTACTTCTGTCACATAACGCCAGTGCACAATGGCTTTCACAGGAAGTGGACGACCACATTCTTTTTCTTCTTTTCTATTTTCATACTCTCACTCAAGCACGAGTTACAAACTGCTGTGCCACGGCTAGTTACTTCAGAACGAGTGCGTCTCAGATAATACAAGCTAGTAAATGCTAGCTAGCTTATTAATATCATTAATATTAATGTTTCACCACCTGTGATTCAAGCTCAAAGAGTTGCAGAACGTGACAGAACAGGGAGTTAGAGAATATTATAGCACAGAGTGTTACAGTACAGTGTTACTGAATAAACTGTTCTAGATTGTTACAGTACAGTGTTACAGCACAAAATGTTCTAGAATGTTACAGTACAGTGTTACAGCATAAAATGTTCCATATTGTTACAGTACAGTGTTACAGCATAAAATGTTCTAGAATGTTACAGTACAGTGTTACTGCATAAAATGTTCGAGATTGTTACAGTACAGTGTTACAGCACAAAATGTTCTAGATTGTTACAGTACAGTGTTAAAGCACATAATGTTCTAGAATGTTACAGTACAGTGTGACAGCATAAAATGTTCTAGATTGTTACAGTACAGTGTTACGGCATAAAATGTTCTAGAATGTTACAGTACAGTGTTACAGCACAAAATGTTCTAGATTGTTACAGTACAGTGTTACAATACAAAATGTTCTAGAATGTTACAGTACAGTGTTACAGCATAAAATGTTCTAGATTGTTACAGTACAGTGTTACGGCATAAAATGTTCTAGAATGTTACAGTACAGTGTTAAAGCACAAAATGTTCTAGATTGCCACAGTACAGTGTTACAATACAAAATGTTCTAGAATGTTACAGTACAGTGTTACAGCACAAAATGTTCTAGATTGTTACAGTACAGTGTTACAATACAAAATGTTCTAGAATGTTACAGTACAGTGTTACAGCATAAAATGTTCTAGATTGTTACAGTACAGTGTTAAAGCACAAAATGTTCTAGATTGCCACAGTACAGTGTTACAATACAAAATGTTCTAGAATGTTACAGTACAGTGTTACAGCACAAAATGTTCTAGATTGTTACAGTACAGTGTTACAATACAAAATGTTCTAGAATGTTACAGTACAGTGTTACAGCATAAAATGTTCTAGATTGTCACAGTACAGTGTTGCAGCGTAAAATGTTATAGAATGTTACAGTACAGTGTTACAGCACAAAACATGTTATATGAAATGTTACAGAACAGGATGTTACAGAATATTAGCACAGAAATGTTCAAAATGCTATGATTCATGCTACAGAATATTGCTGCTCACAATGTTCTAGAATGTTAGAATGTTAGAGAAAGTTACAGCAGTGTTACGGCATACAAACCATATATACGTTTTTCTTGCATTTTCCTTTCCCTCCCATTGAAAACGCTGTGCTGATTTATATGCTGCCAACAGTTATAATTCATTTTATTATATATTATATGATGATTCATAGAGGGAGCTTTACGGGGTTATATTTCAACCAGCGGCCCTTATTAACTATAGATAATAAGATAATAAGGATAATAATATATATAGATAGATAGATAGATAATAAGGAGTGAATTTGATAGACTGAAACAATTCCTGGACAGGACTTTAAATGGTGTAAATTTGTATTATGTGCTGAACTGTCTGAGTGACAGACTAAAGACAATCATTGCTTAGAGAGCTGAGTAAAGTAAAGCTTTGGGTGAATCTTCTTCCGAGAAATATATGGAATACTGGTCAGACGCAAGTGTCCGATAAACTCATGGCAGCTGATTACAAAAAACTTGTGGACAGTGGACACACTTGACTTTTGTCACAGCAGCTAATCATCATAATTTAAATATATTATTAATATATTTATAGATGTTTTCCATGTTTTGCACGTGGACTTTTTCACTGACCTGGAGCTTTTTTTTTTACAGCTGCATGCTTGAATGTCATTTATAGTGATGTGCTTTATGTCTTTGAACAAGAGATCATTAAAATGAGAAAGTCAGAAACAATCCAGTCAAAAGAAACCTTCTCCATGAATATGTATGCTCACCTTTATTGAACAAAAGACAGAACAAATGAGCAGATTACACAACTTCCTTTCGAATGGGAATATATACATGAATAGCCACACACATGGCTATACTGTAGGCACTTTTAACAATCAAGTGGACGTTTGAAAAATCATTTGTAAATAAAAGCTTCAGTCGAGTAGCTTTACCATGCTCCAGTAGGAAGCCCGACTCATTTGGAATGTGACATTTTATGTAAAAAATAACATGGGTCCAACATGGGCAAACAAAATGAATGAAAAACATTTACAAACAATGAATCAAAACTTCATTCATTTGAAAGATTGTACATCATAACTTAATCATTTATACAGCAAATGTTTGTTCTAGGATGCAAAATCAATAGAGGACATACATTATAATATTTGGCAACACTTTGATGTTGTATGAAGGGTACAATACTGTTCATCAGACCTACATTACACAGTTAAAAATGCTTGAGGACATAAAAAATTAAACATATATTATAGGGATGCACTATGATACTGCAATCATATCAACACCAGCAAATAACTGAAAGAAAAAAATATGTTTAGATATGACTAATATTTCCGAACAATATTTATTACTAATCCGAGAATTAGTCCCAGTTTTTACATTTTATAAATGTTTAAGTATTGGCATCAGCAGATATGTGCATGAAAAATTCTGAATATCAGCATCACCCTACAATACCCAGACCAGTGCATCCCTATGATGGTGTTTAGCATTTTAACAGTGATGACAGATCTGCTATAAAAACTGCTATATGTAATACCTTCGTCACAGGCCTGACACACACAAACACATACATGTACAGCATATTGCTGCAAAAAAGCCCTTCAAATAAAGTGTTGCTGAATATAACCTGTAATACAGTCAGTCCAATACAGGTTCTTACATGAAACATAGATCACTGAACCAACACAACAGTTTATACAAAGTAGACTGAGGGAAAAGCTTCAAACAAAGATATTCTGCATCAGAACTGACAACACCAGAAGTCAAGACAGAAATAGTGCTTTCCAGTGTGCCGGGTAATGACCAAGGGTTCACAGAAAGTACTGCACTTCTGTTTCCTCCCCAAATGTGTTAAAACAACGTTCTGTAAAATCCTTCAGGCTGGACTGCAGTAACTTGATGCATTTTTATACATTTCATTCATGAGCTCTGCAGACTTTAACTTTTAACTAAATAACTTCTTCAGATTTGGTTTGCTCTGTACAAGATGTCTCTGAAGTAAACTCCTATATAAAGAATCATATTTAAATACTACTTTCTCTCTCTAAATGATCACGTTATTAAGGAGTAAACCTGCACAATGGATCTATTAATATTCAGAATATTTTGTTATATTTACAACATTCAGAGGCATGCAAATTTGGGCACCCCTGGTCAAGTCTTATGTAACTGTGAACAGTAGATGAACTGATCTTCAAAAGAGCAGTGCATACTGCCAATAACTTCTCATGCTGCGCAGAAATCCCCCAAACAAGAACTGAAAGTGTTTACAAGCTGTGATACTTTATACCAAACAGGGTTTTATTAAGTTCAGACAATGCTGGTCCAACTTTTACTTTTTTTTGGAAACTGTAAACGATGACAAAGTAGTAACTACTTAATAGTTTCAATACAAATATTAAAGAAAAATCTTTAATAAATAATTAACTTTAACTTTAGGCTTTTTGGTGCCCAAACGCATGCCACTGTAGATATACTGACCAGATTTAACAGAGATAATCCATATATTACCAGATCATTACAATATTTTGTCGCTGTCATACCAAAATTCTTGTCTTTTTTTTTTAACTGGCAGCTGCCCTTAGTGTTGTGTGATTATTTCATTGCAAATGGACCAATGGGAATGGGCCCAACATTACTTAAATTAATATTGCTTAAAATGACTTTTTTCCTAGCTCTGTAAAGTGACCAGGAGGTAAAAAGTGTTGGTACGACAGCGACAACGTGTTGAAAGGTAAAAAGACAACATGGCCTCTCTTCTCTATATCACTAATGTAACTCAACATTTCTCAATATTTCATAATGTATCAGCATTTCACAGGGATATAGGGATAGTAACCGATCCACAACTTTGGCAATGCAGATGAGACACATGTATAAATATGGGGATGAAATTCGTACTATGTTCAGCTATACACTGTACATTATGTAAACTGTGTGTAACTGTGTGTGAAGGTCTTTGTTTTTTACAGATCTCTAAAGCTAATAAAGAAGAGGTGTACAAAAACGTTCCCTTAGCTGCTCTGCTACAATCAGTGTCTTTTATAGAGCTACATGTTGTTCACTCCACTGAAATGAAATGGCAATAAAATAAATCTGCCAGGAATAAAACCGAGATTTACATTAATGTACACAAATATCTGTATTTAAAAATGTTTACCAAATAGATCAAATATGGCTTTTCAGATGTTAGCCATCACTGAGTCCACAGTAGATGGTCTAGATGCATTACTGGATTCTGAACTAGAGAGGACACTTGTTCAACAGAGTCTTTGCATGTCATGTTTAAAGTAAACACTGCCTAAAATAAAATATGCAAAGCTCAAAAACATCAAGCTTCACATTCCTGGGAGTGTGCATTTTCTGTTGCTCTGATGTCTTTACACTCTTAGTGTCCTCCGGCTCCTGTAGACTCCCCAGTCACCCACTGCAAGATGATGAAGCTAATGCTGCAGATCATGAAGATGAAGCCCAGAGCAGCAAACATGATCGCCTGAGAGAGAAATACATAAAAGAAAAGATGTGACACAAAGGTTTCATGTGACAAGTTTCATTAATCAGTTGTATGCAATCCATCAATCATTTATACATGAATTAATGCACACTGATATATTAGATGCACCATGTTTACCATTATTTTAGGGCGAGACTTCAGAGGCTCCTGCTCTTCAGGAACGATGCGGGTGTAGAATATTCCGGGCAGTATAAAAATAAGACTGGGAGCAGATGTGGCCCCTGGAAGCAAAAAATAGAAAAGTATATAAGAGTATATACACTCTTAGACACTCAAGGCAATGTATTCCTTCATTCCTGCACCAACAAATATTTTACCATTTTAAAGCGATTCACCATTAAGGCCACCAGGGGGCCCCAGTGAGCATGGCTGCAAATGGAAAAATTGTGAGTGTTGGCAAGTGTGGTTATATAAATGGAGATTTGTCTTTCTAGATTATCCAGTTTCATCTACTTTATTAGTAATATCCTGACAATTAGTATTAATATTTTATGATGAACATGATGAACATGTCGGACTAAGCAATGCTAAGTCCGTCTTAAAAGCAGAATTAGCTATTTGAAGGTGTGGCCACAAAATAATTGAGGTCACAAATGTTGTATCTAGTGGCCACGAAATAATATACTTAGACTACAAGATAACATATTGAGGCCACAACTATGTCAACTTGGATGAAAAATAATCCAAGAAACAATATTAATTGTTTTACAATTTTATGCCACTGAAAATGATATAAAGCTTAATAATGCAATTACACCATTTTAAAGAGCAATGAATGTTTGATCATTAAGAATATTAAGACAGGAAATAAATAAAACAAATGAACACCCTTCTTTTTAAATGTTAAGTCAACATAACAACTTATTTACATTAATGGGCTCTCCTCACTTCTTCTGCTTAAAGCCAAAATGTTCCCACACCGGAGCTATGCAATGTCCATTTGGGCTTACTCTTTTGTGGCTGGAATTAAGTAGTCTTTGGGGGAAACAGCTAACTGGGGAGGATCCATTACACCACGATCTGTGTATATATATAATCTTGCTGACATATGTAATTTTGTGGCCATGATATATTATCCTGCGGCTACTACTAAAAATCCCACCATGTCACCTTAGGAGCTCTAAAACAAAGAGATGCTAAAATGGTCGTCTTCAGGGGAAACTTTAAGAAGGGTGACATGGATATTCACTTCAGTGTAGCCCTTCAGTTTAAAACACAGGAAGAAAAAAAACTTACCAATGACGCCAAAAATTTCCTTGATGTTGGGCACGAAGACAACAAGCAGATTGACTAAGAAGAGGAGGCATATAGCAATCAAAGTATGACGAACCCAGTGGAAAGGCTTATCAGGGAACAGCAGCTGCAGGATTGCACGGCGGATCTGAACTCAAAGAAAACAATAACAAACAATGAATTCTATCAAAACACACCTGCAGTCGTACAGACTCTCAGTCATTTCAGCGTAACCTACAGCTCTGTTCATCATCTAAAACATTTACTGCATTTTCCTGCTTCTGTCAGAACCTACAGAGATACCCAGTACATCATAGCAGAATATTTGTACAAAGCTAAAAAAAAAAAGTCAAAATTAACTTGTGTGTGTGTGTGTGTGTGTGTGTGTGTGTGTTTAATACACTGAGAGTATCGTACTGGGAAGAGAACGACAGGAACAGTCAGGGTGACGGCGACCAGCACTGCAAAACGCACACACAACATCAGTGTGTCAGTCGTACTGTAACTCTTCAGCAGCTCTTCCCCCACGCTACCTGCAAGCAGAGATAATGAGCTTAGGAGCCTTCTCACAGAGTTTACATGTGCACGTGTTCTCTTCTTATCTTATTCTTTCATGCCCTACACGCTAAGCCCATGCTTACCATAGAAAGTGAGGTAGCCGAAGATTGCAGTCAGTAGATACATGATGAACATAGCCAATATGGAGACGTTAGCAATATTTTGCATGCGTTTCTTTGTTGGCCTGGAAATCACGCACACGCACACGCACACGCGCACACACACACACACATATGAAAGAAATTAACCAACATTAATCATCATGCTTGTGTGGCATTGAAAACACTGAGTACTCTATATTTATGTGCATGCCTGTGTGTGTGTGTGTGTGTGTGTGTGTGTGTGTGTGTGTGCCCCAGACATAAAGACCTACTTCCGGAGTTCAGTATAGATGGGCAGAACCTCAGGGTGACACACAAACGCGAAGGCCAGAATAGGAATAGTATACGCAGCCTGTAACACACAAAGCATTTTAGCACCATGTATTAATATTGATCATAAAGCAGAACTTCGGCTTTGGCAGGTAATCTCATGTTTCATTTGTTTTGAATGCAGTAGTTATGTTAGACACTTCCAGAGTGAACTGGACTGAGATATATGAACTGTACTTCCCTAGTTTTGTAATTCTATCCCAAAGAAATCAATATTAATATATATCTATATTAAATATATTTTAATAGTTTTGGGTTACTGTAAGTACGGACATAATCTGTAAATGATCAATTATTGATTACAGATTTGTAGGGCTGTCTCCAATGATTATATGAGAATATACCAATTATTGTTTTTGATTAATCTAGTAATCAGAAAGAAATCAGAAACAAATATCAAACAATAATAAAGCGAGATCACCAATCTTAGTAAGTAAATAATGATGAATTGCTGTTTTCTCCATGATTGCTGCACATCTGATTTGCTGTGATAAGCAGCAATAGCACTGTGACTTACCTGTGGTGTGAGAGTAACCAGTTCAGCTTTACATGTGTTGTTGTCTGAGATGTTCACAGCAGGGATGAGCATTTGCGTGGAGTTGCTGCTAGCAAATGGACACTCTGTGACAAACTTCTTATAGATGACCTGTTCCAAGAAAAACAAGATTAACAAATGTTTACAAAAGGCTTCCTAAACCACCTCAGCAAAGTTAGTGGAGGACAGAAAACACTTACAGATATGAGGAAGAAAACCATGCAGGTGAGAGAGAAGCCACTGGTGTAGCCCAGGTAACCTGTAATAGGAATGATATCAAAGCATTTAGACTTTTACAGTATCAGTAATTACACATTACACATATAATGAGCTAATTCTAGGCTTCAGAACATCTCTACAAGTGAATGGCTTTGAAAGAAGGCGACATGATAATGAAACAAAAATGAAAGGGAAGAACAAAAAGGGAAGGACATACCAAGCCGTCGCATGAGAGCAAGGGGTAAGATAACGCAGACACTGACGATCATGATGAGGTAGTTCCCTTCTATATACCATTCCCTAACGAAACATACACAGCAGGATAATGGATGAATAAAAACAAAGCATAATAATGTGATGAACCCAGGTGATATTAAGCCCACTGGACACAATGAGCAAGTGAGCTAAAAAAACAGAACCCTGTGGTTCTTACCCCGAGCTTATCTCTTGACCCAAAAGACCTATTATAACAGAGGGCAGCTCAATCTTCACAATATACAGGTAGCTTGACATAGCTGTAAGAGAACAGAAAAAAAACAAATGAATACAACAAATACATGTATTGCTAAGATCTGTCTGTATTGCTGTTGTTTTGCAATAGTAATCTCACCCCCGATGTTATGAATGGTTATAATGCAGGCTGCTATGATCTTCCCTGGCTGCCCGAATGCTCGCAAACCTAACTGTTCATATGCACGAATTCCTACAAAACGTAAGTAAGAGCATGATTAGGGTTGTATTTGTATGTGTTGCTTTGTATTTATATATAACAAGCATAAGATGGCAAATAATTCATAAATTGAAACAATTTACTAGAAGGTTGTCACTTACCAACCACTCCTGCACTCTTCAGCAGCAGGTGAATGGAGAATGCAGACAGAATGGCCATGAAGGTCAACAAAAGTCTACAACACAAACAGTATTTTCACTCAGATTTTTATGAAAACAACAATTTTAAACAAAGCATTTTAAACAACACCACTTTAAAATAAAACTACTATCATGCAAGATTTATGAATGGTTTACAATTTGTTTATTAATGGTTAATTATTGAGTAACAAACACCTTCATTAATATAATCTGTCTCATGCCAAATAGTGAGCCCATAATCATCTAAACTGTTAAAGCTGGGGTATTGCTGGTCACCTTTCTTTCTTGCCGTCTCCATCAGTCAGTGTTAAACCTCTCAACTTCAGCAGATATCGGTCAGTAGGTTATTACTATTTAAACACCATTGAATCTGGATAAAACGCTTATTTAATTATGTCCTGTTATGTCCTGTCTAATGCTTCTTTTTTATGCCCACCCAAAAACGGGCTTGGCTGTAAGTGTAAAACACATCCCCATTTGTTAATTACTTATAAATGTTGCCAACAAAGCTGAAAAAGTGAAGGTAAACAATATTGCCAGCAAGATCTAAGATTTGATAGCATGTTATTTATTTATTATTTTTTAAATAGTTATTTAAAAGCACTTTCATACACAATATGCCCAAATGTTTGTGGACACCCTTCTAATTAATGAATGCTTTCAGCAACTTTACGTTGCACCTGTTGCTGACACATATGTGCAAATGCACACACATAGCTTGTCAAGTCCCTGTAAAGAGGTACTGCCAATAGAATAGTACTCCCCGGAGCAGATAAACATGAACCTATTAGCAGGGGTAGAAAAACACCCAGCACTGAGCTATGGAGCAGTGGAACTGTGTTTGAGATGAGTTGGGAAGGTAATCATCAATCATCCTGACCTCACTAACATTCTTGTCACTAAATGCAATCAAATCCTAAAAATCTAGTAAAAAGCCTTCCATGGACAGTAGAGACAGTTACTCCAACAAAAGCAGGATACAAAATTTCACAAGAAACAATGAATGTGCATGTGTCTCAATCTTTTTGTCCATATAGTGTATATGCAATAATAGCAGTAATCAAATACAGGTAACAAGAGTCTGGGAATGGTGTTTGTGTTTGATGGAATCTACATTGGCTTGTTTGCATTTGCTTTCCATGATCATCATCTTTCTCAGAAACTAAGCATAAACTTCAGTGAAGTGCATAAATCTGGTCAGTAATCTCATTAGTTAACATTAGCTGAGCTGATCCCTTTCCTGACTCAGTCTGTCCTCTGGATTAAACCCAGACTTTTTATGTGCCCAACTACCGCCCCCTGCCGGCAACAAGCAGCATCTACACATAGTGTGTGCCATGAGCTCATTACAGTCCTGCTGTAAATTAATCCAATAAGTTACATAATGAGATATAACACACAATTTCACTCAAAGTGGATCTTTGTGTATTTAATCTTCACAGTGCAAAGCTTGGCTAGGTCAGACACGCAACCTGATCACATTTGGGACAGGAGTCAGGGCTTGTGTGTGTTAATACATACGCATGCTGATATAGACAAGTGGGTGCTGTGTAAGACTTAACAAACACACATTCTGCGCGTCAACAAACAAATGCAGGTATCAAGTTATCAAGCTACTCCTGAGTATGCACAGCAATGCACACACTTCATTATCAACTACAAATAAAAAGGGTGTTTCTGGGTGTGTACTTCATAAAACTTCATCTGACCTATTTTGCTGCCTAATCTGAACTTGTGCGACCCCTCACTATTATTAAATAAAGGAACTCAAGTGCTTTACAGCCTAAAAGGAATAGAAAGGCTCTTAATTCCTTCAGAGTAAAATTCCTCCCCAAAAAAATATACTGTAAATATCTGATTTTGCGTAATTCGAGTTTGTAGAAAAGAATGTTACACACACAGACATGCCTACATAAGCCTAAGATGGCGTATAAATAGACACAGAATCAAGCCTGCATGCTCTTTTTTTAAGCCAATACACAAACACACTAATTCTCTGCCTCACTCCTACATACACACACATGCACACAAATACACACAGCTGTGTCCAACCCCCTCCTTAACTGAAACTCAAGATTTGGTGGCTTCTGCAAGTACACCCTTCAAACTGGTCTAAAAATAAAAGCAGCACAACTGTAAACATTACCATTCTTTTACCCTATTGGGAATTGAAACACTTCGCTGATGTAGGCTTTGGATGAACCTTGCAGCAGAAAAGCTGTGCCCACGGATAGTAGTTTAGCTCTCAGGACTTTGCATACACTTTGCGTTTATGGCATGTTGGCAGTGGCTCTACAGTAAAACTGAATGAGGCCAGAGTACTATAATGATGTTTAGCTACACGCACAAACTGACAGTCAGATCTAGAACAACGTGACTCACAGAAAGAGGATAATGCCGGTGTTGGACATTGCGTAGGCCAATCCTAAAATGCCACTGCCCATGATGGCATTGCTGAGATTGAAGATGGACATCCCAAATGAGGTCTTCCCCTCAAACTGTGAGACAGAGAACAATCTTAATTTTTGCACTGACAACATAACAATGGTAACAGTAACAGCTTAAATTCCCATAGAAACCTATTATATTGTCGGTCATACAAAAAACATTGTAGCGCCAAACTGGCAACTGAACAGGACAAAAAACTTTCAGTAAAGTCAACGTAATGTATTTCTTACATATAAGTATAAGTCATGTTGGATCATTTCTATGGGCTCATTCATCATGAAATATTGACACAATATAAAGAACTACCAAATTCACATTACGTCAAAAAGTCAAAAACATAAAAAAAGAAGGTATAAGGTTTTTGCATGACTGCAGTAATATTTTGTACATAAATACGCATGCAGTCCTGGCAAACTATGGAATAAATTGCAGTGCATCTCAGTATGTACACATACACTCTGTTACATTATTAGAAAATAGCTTTTTGTTAAAGGTTAAATTACAATAGAGCCACATGGTTTCAATGTCATTTTTGGCACTGTAAAATGTCCTCATAGTCATAGTTATAGCCAGGCTTCTAAATACCACTTCAAAGGGATACAAAATTACATTGAAATGGAAACTTCTTATCAGAAAGCCACTAAGGTGGTCTCCTAAAACAGCTGCTGACGTGAAAAAAACAATTTTAGTTAGTCACTTGGCTAATTGCCAGGTTTAGTAAGTGTGATAGAGCAGCGAAAAGACAAAACTCTGATGAACTCTGGCCCGAGTTCCCCATGTATAATCCTACGCTATGTACACTATACGGATCTTTTCTCTAAGTCAGAACTGTGCATTTTATGTTGTACCAAATAAAAATCAGTAGATGAAAGAATGCAGATGTTCTGCTGAAATTGTATAATAAATAAACTAGGGCCGTCTCTGTTGATTAGAACAGTAATTAAATAATCTTTGAGACATTTAGAGGCATGCTGATATTGTACAGTATATTGTCCCCACTGACTTTATTGTCCCAGTCATCTGAAGTTCATTAGGCTAAACCCCCAAAAATTCCTTTTTCACAGCATGTGAATCTGTGTGATCAGTTGATGTAATACGCACATCTGTAAACTTGGCTTCTCCCTTCACGTCAGTCTTCGGGGGTAGAAACTGGTCTCTCTCTGCCATGCTCTCCAGAGAATCAAATCTATGACACAAAAAGAGAGAATGTGAATGCTAGGACAAATGATCACATCATTACTGTAGGACTGTATCAGTACTACAGCAAATCTGCCAGGACTGTTTTGGTGTCTGGAGTTTGTTACCCAGTCAAATCAACTTGTTGATTGAGATCACAAAAAAGATAAGTTAAGATCACAAGATAACGGTACAAAAACCCCCAAAAAAACAAACATTATAAAGCTATAACCACCTGCCTTTCTTGCTTGTGGTGAGCACCATCTGGTTTAACCCCCCTAGATGTGATGACTGATGGGTAAACATTACTGTCAGCTTCCGGTGTAGTGATAAACCATTACTCACTAATCCCTACACAGTCTGAAGTTCCGTTTAAACCGACTGCTTCCTATCCCTATGGTTTGGAATCTTGAATTCACAAATTTCCCATGTAGTCCTCTTTACAAGGAACTACTGGGGTGATAGGAATGCGCCTACAGACTTCCATTAATAAACTAGCCGAGTAGCTGTAAAAGCAAACACTACGTTTGAGGTTTGTCTGTGTGTATTAGAGTTTCCAGTGAACAATTTCATTTTGATATTACAGTCTAAAATTCTGACTCAGCAAATTACTGACATGCTAATTTTAGGGAGGATTTTAACTGATACATAGCCAGGACTGATGCACTCACATTGCATAGACTATAAATCTATTTTAATTCTAATTTTATTTTAAATCTATTGAATATTTAAGCCCCAGTGTCCAAACTGGTTCCAAAGCTGTCTGATTATGTTGTTATTAGAGAAATATAAATAAGATATATAAATAAGATTTTTTTAATTCTTATTTATATTGTGTATATAGTGTAAATTATTCTATCTAAATTTAAATTTTTCTAAATTTTCTAACTAAAATCTAAATTTTTGTAACTGAGTGTCTTGCTATTCCTTTCTGCTGTTACACTGAGAATTTCCCCACTGCGGGACTAATAAAGGACTATCTTATCTTATCTTAAATAAAGTTTTGTTTTAATTGTAGTTTATATGTAATAGCCAATAGCCATTTTAGCTATGCATGGTTGGAATGTTTTGTTTAATAAAAAAAAAAACAGGCTTAATTGTAATTTAATTTGTATTCAAATTATGAAATGCTGACACAAAAAAGCATCAAGACAAGCTGCTGTAATTATCTGTAAAAGAAAAAGGGAGGAACTACGCAACCTTAGAGGTTAGACATGGTTCTTCCTAAAGTTCTCAGCTTTTGTGAGGTTCCTTTTTAATACAACACAGATCTGCACTACACTAACTTTATCACTGAACGTAATCATTCTCAACAGGCCCCTGGTCAACAGTTTTCTCAGTTTTCCATAAAAGGTTGCCAAGTAAGCACTGCGTATATACTACTGTATATCATGCTTACATATTAATACAGTATTAGTATTACTAATAAAAAGAGTTTTCTTCTCAGTCTCTCAACTGTTGTACTGGTCTTTATTAACAGCCCCCTCCCCCCAGAGTAATAAGGTGTTGAGAACTGGGAGGGGTTTTGGTGGTTGAATGCGTCTTGGAGATACGGACGCGTTTACAGCATGCAGCTTAAATGTGTCCCAGACCACCTCCTGAAGTGTCTCGAGTGATCGGATTTGTATGTGGTTTAAATGCCTCTTGTATTTTTATGACTTGGCCTTACCCAGATACCCAAGATGCATAAAGTGACCCAGTGAAAACGAGGTACTGCTAAATCCAGGTGAGAAGAAAACAGAAAACATCATCTACTCATTAGAATTATTAATCTATCAGATTTTTTTTCATTTTAATCTCTACAGATCTATATAAGAATAAATATCACTAGTGACAGTAGCTAGTATACGCTAAGTAGCAAGCATTAGATAATTAAATGTTAAGTGCATGTTCTTACAATAGTGTGACTTTATTGTGTCAAAAAAAAACAATTAACAGTTTATGCAATTTGCAACTTTGAGGGAATGATTACAGAAGTATCCAGATCCTTATCCCTAATGTTAGATATTCCTTTCTAATATTTATCTAACAAACACTGCTTAAAGCATTATTACGCAACAAGTCTACATCTTAACTGCAGAAACAACTTCAGTGTTGTAATACTCTGTTTCTCAGGTGAGAGTGTTTTATCAGCAGTAAAGGAAATGTCTTAACCACAGCAGAAATACTTAACCTTTTACAGAACTGACATGCGTTACAGCAGGTACAGCAACCACTGAGGTAAATTCGTTTAATAGCAGGTTATATCTGTGACACTATCTGAGAGTAAACAGGTAACGAAAGTATTCGTGCCGAAACATGAAACATACCCATCCTCCAGAGTCATTTTCCCAGGGGTGGGTTCATGGTGACCATTAGCCATCTTCTGAAGCTCCATACTGGCCTAAAGAGTGTTCAGCGATGCTCTGGAAGTGCTGGTTTATGCTGGTTTGTATCCTCTTTTGGTTGAATGTAAATAAATAGGTTTGAGAACCGAACCTGCAACATATAGAAAAAACAACACAGTTAATAACTGTTTATGATTTAGTTATTCTGATCCTAACAAGACAAATATTATTGCCACATACACATCTCACATCTCCAAAAATGGCAACTTTAGAAGGAGACTCAAAACTCAATAGAAGTCAATGTAAAAGGATTTCATTCCAAGTCAATTTGGGTCATTTTTATTGGTCCATTCATTATACAATTTGGTAAAAAGAAAAAACAGCAAAAATTTAAATACAATGCATGATACTCAATATATACACTAAATTAAATTAATGCATAAAATTGTACTTTGTGCTAAAATGGGTATGTTGAATGGTCTCTCTCCATGCTGAAAGCTCTCTCTCTCACACACATATATACGCACATAGACAAGCTAGACAGAATGATTAGAGCACCACCTCAGAACTCATTCACAGAAACATGTAATAACCTCCCTCAGTGAGTGAAAGTGGGGGAGAGAAAGACTATGTACTTCAGTGGATCAGAGGAGACTTGACAAGTCTTGAAAAAAATATACATGAAAATATATTTACATCCTTTAAAAGGTTTTATGAGTATAATTTAAAGGTAATTACTGACATGCAGGATGTAAGCTGCTGTAAGCGTACGTCATATCCTACTCCATTGATAAAGCAGTAAAAACATTCAGTGTCACGCAGCTAGTGGAAAATCCAGCCCTGATAAAGAACAGATGTGGGTTTGTGTATGGGTGGCACGTATAAGTGCTGCTTTCAGGTGGACAAGTCTTCTCTGTTCCTCTGCATGAAACCCCAAGTTAGCTATTCACATGCCCAGAGAAGGTTTATATTACAGTAGAAAGTCCATATTCAGAAGCAAGCTACAGTCTGCTTTCTAAGAAAAAATTTGGTTTGACAAAAAAAGTGTGGAGCCTGGAGACTTCCCATTGACCAGTACATATAATTCCCCAACAGACCACACACTGAGGACAAATGAATAAACACATGGGTTTACTTTTCAGGCATAACAGCAGGGATAGGATGATCACCACCCCAATTCATCCCCAACTTTCCCCAAAAATACTGGATGGAGCACCACTATCTTTCCAGAGTACACTAATCCACTGCTCCACGGCTCAGTGCTAGGGGACTTTATACCTCTCTAGCCCATGCACAGCATTAGGCATGGTGCCAATAGGTTCATGTTTATCTGCTCCAACGAGTCCTATTCTATTGGCAGTGCTTCTCTACAGGGACTAGACAAGTTGTGTGCATTTCTGTCAGCAATGTTACTTAAACTTAAAGTAGCTGAATGCATTTATTACAGGGGTGTCCACAAACCTTTGGACATATCGTGTATATGACAGGTCATGCGTCCCATATGTCCTGTATGCTCCTGCAGTCAATATGTTTTTCAATCTATTTTGTACACTTTTCCGTTTTTCTTTTCTTTCTATGGTATTCAGCACCTGACAGCTAACTACAACGTATGTGATCAACGTTCATCATCAGATTGTTGACTGTTTTGAACGAAGAGTTTAAACTCAAAAAGTTTCCATATTGCAAATGTGTTGACTCTCCGTTAACACATACAATACTTTGTAGGGTATCTTTTGTTGTCATTTAAAAAGAGAAGAGTGAACCAAAACAGTCCAATAAAAACCGGCTGCATCCGTTTTCTAAGGAATTCTTTTAGCATAAAGTAGCAGCACACGAGACGGGGCGACTGTATTAATGCAAATGTCATGTGATATCGTAATATCATAAAACATTCAGAAAATACTATGATCTTGAATTTGAATCATATTGCCCAGCACTGATATCCAACCCAAATATATAATAGTAGTTGATAAAATATGTAATAGTTGTTACTAACATCAATAGTGGTCTTATTACTTTCTTTTCATATTAAATTATATGCGGTCATAAATGATACAATACTTCTTTTGAATAAACAAATTAGCCTAAACACACTGAGACACTGTTTACATCTGCTTTACTTTTCTTTGTGCTTTGAACAGTTCTGCATAGATCTTTTTACTTTGATGTCCACCAAAAGCTAAGAAGGTCTTTCCCCTTGTAAAGTTACCATTTTGTACATTCAAGGACAGTAATGATGTCTATATAATCCCTGCACATTATTATATCACTGCTTCAGTGTCCTTTTTAGTTTTCTCCATGGTTTGAACCCTGTACCTGCTCTGCACACTGTAATAAATCAGGATGAACAGACCAATAGAAATGCTCTAAATTACCTGGAATAAACTCTTATTTTACATTAACTTCCATCCAAAGTTTAGAACATGTGTGCCTTCTCCTGTAAAGTCACCGTTCTGAAGATAGGTGTTTACATTGGACAGTGAAAATATACTGTATTTATCTACATACTTCAGTATCCTGAATGCAAGTGCCCTGAATGGTGATTCCTATTCTGATTACTGTCACTGCTGGTCTTTCAACCTGTAGCAACAGCGTGCAATGATGTATCTTTATTTACATGTGACTGCTCAAGATGCCTACCACAGCATCCACATTATGGTAGAATCCATTGTCCTGGACCAAACACAACACCACCCCTCTCACGCTATGGCGGGGAAGCAGCATTTGGAGCATGTGTAACTCTCCGCTAGCCAGCACTGACTCTTCTCACCTTTGGAGCCACGTAAGGACTGATGATGAATGTACAGACACCAGGGTAAGCTTGTAGGTCAGGAAACGCTTATAGAGACACAGACAGGGCTAATCTGCTTTTGGCAAAACAGAAGCAGAGAAGCAAGGCATCCTTCGCACTTCTTCCGGGCCTTAGCTGCGGACCTTTCAGCGGACAGCTACAGCCCGATTCAGTAAAGCTACAGTAAAACTCTACAGAAAGTTTCATTTCCATCTCAGAGAAACAGACTTCACTGTCAGTCTTAAGAGAGGGAAGATAAAAGGGAATAGAAAACCCACCACCAGAAACTGCAACTGCTGAAGGGGTGTTTGTTTCATATGCAGAAATGATGACCAGGTGTAAACAAACAGAGTAAACACTGCATATCAACTTTCTTCGGTGAGTTGGTAGGTTCCTCCTACTCCAGGTCCAGGTCAAGAGCTTAAACCAGCGCATTAAACTTAGCGGCCAAAGTATTTAAGACAAGTCAACACCCAACACGCTTACATCCCCTAATGTTAGTCTGGATTACATTAATAATCTGTTCTTCTTTTATAATATTCATATTGAAAATGCATCAACCCATATGGCTCAAAAAGGCTTTTGACTGAGGTATTCACACAAGTATTGGACAAAAGTTTTGAGACACCTGCTCTTTTATTCTTTTTCTTTAAAATCAAGGCTGTTAAGAATATTTAGTTGGAGCTTTAGTTGGAGTAACTGTCTGTACTGTCCTCTACCAGGATCTGATTGCAGTCAGTGATAAGAGCGTTAGTGAGGTCAGGGTATTGGATAGTGACCACCCCCCTCATCCCCAACTCATCAGTTATTGGGACTCCAGCACATTTGGTTGCTAATTCCCAGGCTTTTCCCAAATCACATTTCCAAACCATTGGCTACACAAAAGGGCCGCATAATTGCCCTTCTTTCTTGAACACTACGTTTGAGAAATGTTCAATTAAAAAATGCTAATTAAAAAAAATGTAGATGAGCTAAGCTGGATAACCAGCCTGGCTGAAGAAAAAGTACAGAAACAGCCGGCTTTCAGGCGCGTGGTTCCTGTATGATGCAAGATTTCCTTACTACTGCACACACACACACACACACACACACACACACACACACACACACACACGGAATATCTGACTCACACACGGGAATGAGAGAGTTAGCCAGCGTTAGCTACTCACCACTGTGCGCGGTGTGAGGTGAAGCTGTGTGCTGAGAGGCGCTGAGAGGCGCTGAGAGGGCTGGTGCTGGTGCTGGGGCTGGTGCTGGTGCTGGGGCTGGTGCTGGTGCTGGGGCTGGTGCTGGTGCTGGTGCTGGGGCTGGTGCTGTGTTTACGGGGTTCAGGTGGAGGACTGCTCTCTAACACTGCGTTGCTGCGCTGTGTCTCTCGCTGCGGGGAGGAGGTCTAGCGTTTACCTCTTACCTGTCCTCCCACACCTGATTGGAGGAAGGAAGATTAGCTCCACACAGAGGGAGGTTGGAGTTTGCGTGTGTGTGTGTCTACCCACTTATGTGTATGTGTGTGTGTGTGTGTGTGTGTGTATGCGAATGGAAGAACTATAGTGTTATTGTTCAACTACAATTGAGAACGCGCGTGCGCGTGCCCGCGCAAAATATACGAAGAGAGAAAGTGGAAATTGGGAACGCCACAAACGCGCATGCGCGTTCATATGCGCTAAACGTGCGTTTTCGGGTCTAGGTATCTGTGTGTGTGCGTGTGTGTGTGTGTGCGCGTGTGTGTGTGCGTGCGTGCGCGCGAGTATCCTACATTGGCTGCAGAGCATGTGTAATGAGATTAAGAGATCAGGCTTTTTTAAGGTTGCCTTGCGCAGCTGCTACTGAAAGGCCATAAACCCAGAGCACTCCACACACTGGAGTCACTGGGGTCTGACCAATCTGTCTGACTACATTTCTGGAGCAATTTATTTGTTGAACTATTGAATATAAATTTATTGTGATCTAATAAATGTCATTATATATATGTAATATATAATGTAGGCCCGAACTCTGGCTAATGGCTGATATGCTCTCGCCTAATTTCTCTGTGTTGTAAATGCATCTTCATTATTTTATTATTTGATATCTCAAATATTGGCTTGGCTAATTTTTAGTTATTCCTCAATTGGGACAAAAACTGCCAGCTTCATGTTATGCGTTACAAGGACAATATGTAAATACACTGATCAGCCATAACATTAACATTACTGACAGGTTGTTGATTGATTGTCTTTGACAGTGACATTGATCAACAGGTGGATATAATATCAGCAAGTAACCAGTCAGTTCCTGAAGGTAATGATTAAAAAGCAGGGAAAATGGACAAGTGAACAAATCTAAACCACTTTGACAAGGGCAAAACTGTGACAGGGTAAGAACATCTCCAGAACAGCAGGCAGGTCTTATGTCTTATGTCTTATGTCCTGGTATGCAGTAATCAATACATACCAAAAGTGGTTTAAGAAAGCACAACCAGTGAACCGACCTCAGGGTAATGGGCATCTTAGACTCACTGATGCTCATGGAAGCCCCACCTCACAACTTACAGGACTTAAAGGATCTGCTGCTAATGTCTTGGTGGCAGATACCACGGGATGCCTTTAGAGATCCTGTGAGGTTAACGCCTCGAATGGTCAGATCTGTTGCGGCATAAGGGGGATCTAGACTGGTGTGGCTGATGTATGTATGTATGTATGTATTTATGTCTAACCAACTTTGTATACATATTTAAATGCTTATATTTTAGAACATATAAACAATATAAAAAAGTATGTATTCACAATGGCAGATTTGATTAGACATTCAGTTCTGAGAGGCTCTTGCTCTTTGCCCAGAAAGGATTTCTTAAGGTCAAGTCCTGACTGGCTTACTAAATGATGTAATTACATTATGTGAGGTTGAGGCAGGGTTTAACAAGCGTCCCATTAATATTCATTCTACATATTCATTTCAAATATTGCAACCAGTGCCACCAGACACAAGAAATGCAGGTCAATTCATGTGTCCATTCAGTTCATATACACCACATTTGAACATGATATACAGCTAAGTAGGTTTAGCTTGTAGTGTAGCATAGCTACTCTAGACACCTGTAGGCCCGAACTCTGGCTAATGTCAAGTTAATGGCTAATATACTCTTTTGCTAATGACTCACCTAGTTTCTCTGTGTTGTAAATGCATCCTTGTTATTTTATTATTTGATATCTCAAATATTGAAACGAGTGGAGCAATTCTGTCCAAAGTGCAGATTCTAACATTTTAGCATCTAATTTAGATTGGAACACCCTATTCATTTTTGGTGTCTTTTCTTGTTATCGAAACAAATGAACCATTTTGAAGCTTTGATGCCTTTTCCAAACACCTTTTGACGATATTTCGGTATAGCACCAAAAAGATTTACACTGCCATTACAAGTCCAACAACTGTTTTAAGGACTCTATAAAATCTTTTTTCAGGGTATAGACTCAGATCTTGATTAATCTGCAACCGAGACCAGGAAATACACCCATTGCTAGCACCTCACACTCACACTTTCTGTTTCAGGTCTTGCTCTGTAAGTGTATAACAAGGTACTGGCATTGGCATCAAACCAGCTTGAACAATATCCAGCTCAAATCTCTATGGAATCATGTAAATCAGACGTAATCGAAATAAATGATAGCACTATTTAAAGAACTCACCTCAGCAAAACTGACTGTATAATAAAAGGCAGTTGATTAGATAGAGTGTCCATCCTAACCTATGCTAAAAGACAGGATGAGGCCTGTAGTCTTGTGGCTGTGTGTTTGTGTGTGTACTGATTTATCAGTAACAAAGTGATTAAAATAAATAAAAAATAGAGCATATACACTGTCACGGAGCAGGATGTCGTCAAAGCTGTTCTTATGAGTCAAACAGGAACTGGGGAGTGGCTCAGTGGGCATGTGTGTGGCTGTGCTGTGGAAACACCATTACACAGCGGGTGTTGCAACCTGACCACAGCTTGGGGTCTTTCATCTGTAGTAGTGGTAAACTGGTAGTAACTCTGTCCATTTAATATGTACATTTGGCACGTTTAGCTGTGATTTAGCGAATGACTTGAAGCGCTTTGAAAGGAATGGACGATGTCATTCATTCTCTTTTTGGTCTGATGCCTAGTAATAGCAAGGCTAATATCCCTATATCAACACTTTGATCACTGGGATCATTTGCGGTCTGTGCAGTGTTAAAGCAGCTTTATGTGACAATTCGTATTTCTTGCTGCTGAGCTTTCCAACTGGAAAGTGCTTCATGCTTTGAGCCAGCCCTAAAAGAACATGCATTTCTGGACAAGCTGAGAGAATCAGAACCGTCATAGAAAGTTAAAGAAAGACGTGGACTGGTGCAGTTGAGTAAAATAAGAGTTTTTTTACACAAATATGACTTGTGTTATTTAGGTCTCACCAGCATTATCCTGCCTGTTTGACCAAACTTACATAGTGCAGCTAGCAGTGTGCCTAGCCCGGAGTAGCTGTTATTGCAATGGAAAAAATGCTACATAATGCAGCTTTAACGAAACTGCCTGTACAAGTTCATAAATATTTAATATATTTAATATATACTTAATATTTCATATTTACTGCTTTTAAGAGCTTTTAAGACTTGTTAGTTGATGGGTAATTGCCTAATAATTTGAGATTAACATTTGAATTTTCTGTTCAATATATGCAGAACAAAAGTACACACTGGCGGATTAATATAAACTGCAAAAAGCCTAATCTCAGCATGCCAGGTACCTTCAGTCTCCTCCCTAAAAAGATATGTAGACATATCAGCTGTAAAATTAGCACTTTTTGAACAAAGTTAACAGTGTGGTGTGTATAAGTGCCTCAACTGTCCACAGCACGTTTATGTTGGTGTTTTAACGTGCTAGGCTGACAGTGACAGTGTTAGAAGTTAACATGCATTATGCGCACAGTTTCCTGAAATTCATTTGAAATTCGCAACGAATAACCTGAGCCCCTGTCAAGGACTTCAGCTGAAATTTACTGCGAGACGAACTTCTGCCTAAGAAACAGTAATTTGGACTTTTCTCAATTGAAGTTTGTCTCGCAGTAAATTTCAGCTAAAGTCCTTGATATGGGTCCGGGTCATTAGTTGTGTATGTGAGATGGTAAAGGGATCCATTACCCTGCTGACATGCCACAGCTGTGCGTGTGTGTATGTGTGCAGGTGACAACTTTGGAACTGTCCATTTCAAATACCACACACACATCCTTACACAAATCCACACTGGTGACAAACACACACACACACACACTTACTTATCAGTTTAGAGCAGAGGCTGCTCTCTAGGACAGGCTTCTGTATGGCAGTAAGCGGATGAGTGATAATACAGTCATAAAAGGAGATTCTTTCATTCACAGAAACACTCGAGAAAATTCCACTTTTTCTTCAAAGACATTTCTAGAGGCTTGTTTATGCACTACCAAATCAGAGGGCCTACATTTCCTACATTTTATTTCTCCCCCCTGAAGTCCCCTTATGATGTTTGCATGGACTTACACACCAAAAACAATCATAAATCACAATTTCCAACCTAACTTTATCTCTTAGAATCAGACTGTTAAGAGGGAAAGCTAGCAAACCTGGATGAGCCAGTCTATGAAATGTGCCTGAAAACAGTTGTAACACTCCTAAGACCATTCACCAATAACTTTGTGCTCTCAGATATGAACTTTATCCTCTATAAACAGGTGGGATTTGAGCCTCAGTTAGCTGGATGTTCTACAGACCTTTGGTTTTTGGGTAATTTGGATAGATTGCTGCCAAATCCAACTGCCTTTAACTTGAGAAGATAATTGCTTGTTTAATTCCCGGTTTGGCCATTTTCCCTAATAAGCAGCCACTCGGTCCAACTAAAGGGAGACGTGATGTCAATGCATACCCTCTACAGGCAGATACTGTATATGTAAATGTATGGGGTTTTTTTTTTGTGATGACACAAAAAAATATGAATTCAGAACAAGCTGTTTCTGCGGCTTATTTTTAATATATGGACTGTATGGAACGGGGAGTGAACACCATGTTATTAAGCTTTAGCAATGTTTATATATTATATTAAACACTTTTACCACAGAAAGAAGATGTATATTTGGTTTAGCATGATATGGGGCCTTTAAGACAAAACTGTGGTCAGATTGAGGTGAATGTTGCCTATGCTAAACATCCCTGGACACATATCTGAGAGCACAAGGTCAATTAATGGACGTAGGAGTGTTTCGACTGTTTCCAGACCCATTTAGTAGACCGGCTCATCCAGGTTTCTCTTTTAATCAAACTATGGACTTAGGAGTGGGAAATTTAAGTCCAACTCCAGTGGGCTTGTTTTTTCCATTACGTGAGGGTAATCAATTTGACGTGTCCTTGAGGTCTGTAAGGCTGTAAACCATTGATTCTGTACGTCTGACCTGTTGATTTTAATTTAAAGTGTTCATCTGAACTGAATGAAGCCCATTAGCTTGTTACCAAATAGTGTCTCAACATCCGTTCGAAATGTGTATAGACTCTATATACTTTTCACTATTCAAACCTGTTACTAAGGGCAATATTACACAATTAAGGTGGGAAATCGAAGCATATAACGAAACAATCTGCCTCTATAACAGGCTTCATTAGTGTCAGTTTTTGGTGCCATGTGGCTAATGGTGGAAGTGAGTCAGATAGCACATGTATGAAACACATGGTGAGCAGAGCAAGAGAAGAAGCACATGAATATTTAACCAGCTAATCTACTACACTGACAGGACATCCATTCACCGGTGTCCTCCGGAACTATCACAAATTTACTGGCCATCTGACTAAAGGTCTTAACCCATTCTCCTTACCTTCTTTCTTCTTCTTCTTCTTCTTCTTCTTCTTCTTTAAGAAAGAGTTCCCAGAACTCTGGCAGGCTCCTGCTGGGGTTTCTAACAGGTCTTTGCTGGTGATTCTGCTGGAAATCAGAGAGAAGGTGACCTCGGAGATAAGGTGAAGGAGCCAAACAGAGGAGAGTGGAGAGAGAAAAGGGTACAGGAGGAAGCAGAGATAGGAAACAAAAGGCAGAATGAACTTGAGCACATTCTTTGCTGAAGCTCCGCCTCTTAAAAGAGCGGGCTGACTCTTATTTCTGCTCTCGATCTTTTTCTTCTTCGTACTTAATCAAGGATTTGGCTTTAAAGGGGCTGTATCCTTATTTTTCTTGTATGTTATTTTTCTCTGAGGTCTGCTAATTAGGTTTATTAGTATGTACAACATAGTCCAGCCTGGTTTTGGTACAGGGGTACATGATCAGCTTATTATTCTTTAGAGGTAAAGACAGGCTGTTTTTGTAAAGGCGCCTTTAAAACTGATGTATATGTATATTTGTGTTTGTGTAAATTTGATGTATATTTTTTGGATTGGTGGTCCTGTTTTGTGAGTCATTCAAAAGTGCAAAGTGTGACTTCAGTAGGGGTGAAAAATGCTCAGTTGCATTTTTGCACAACCACTGGAAAAACCGTGTCTCTGATTTTCCTTTTATGATGGGCTTGAATGGTTTACATGATCTCACAAGAGACACATGGCATAGCATAGCTTTGTTTTTAGCACAGACATTATAATTATACTATTATAATATGCAATATAACAATTACAATATATACAATTATATACACAATATATATATATATATATATATATATATATATATATATATATATATATATATAACATTACATTGAATCATGTAACTTCTTTGCTGTGTTCTCTCATCTGGCTTCCTGTAGCTGCCCGCATCAGATTCCTAACCCTGACACCGGCCTACGAAGCCCAGAATGGACCAGCTGCTGCGTACTAGATGGCAATGGTCAAAAGCTGATCAGCACCAAGAGCCCTTTAGGCGTTGAGTACGGCTCAGCCTGACCCGCCATCCTTTAAGATCCACAGAAGACCAGCATCCATCATCTGTGCTTTAGAGTTGCTCGCTGTTTTCAAACGCAGACTGAGGACCCAGCTCTTCCAAGAGTACTTGGCCAAAGGGTAGTGCTGAGTATTGTGGTCTCCATACTGACTTTTGTGTTTAGTAGTATCCAGGCATAGCCGTATCTTTTGAATCCTAGTCTGTATGAACTAGCTAAGGGTATTTCCGGAGTAAACCGTGAAGCACTTTTGTAAGTCGCTCTGAATAAGAGCGTCTGCTAAATGCTGTAAATGTAAATGATCACTTTCTAGTCATCAGAGCGTCGGGATATCGATAACAGGGTTGTGGGTTCGATTCCCGGGCTCGGCAAGCTGCCACTGTTGGGCCCTTGAGCAAGGCCCTTTACCCTCTCTGGTCCCCGGGCGCTGGAGTTGGCTGCCCACCGCTCTGGGTGTGTGTGTGTGTGTACTCACTGTCCCTAGTTCACTAGTGTGTGTGTGTGTGTGTGTGTGTTCACTACAACAGATGGGTTAATTGCGGAGGACACATTTCGCTGTACAGTGACAAATACGTGCACCTTCACCTTCTTACATTCTGTTCTCTGGATTGCCTCCCTGTCCTGCTCTGGCCTGTCCTGCTCTGTCCTGCTCTGGCCTGTCCTGCTCTGCTCTGTCCTGTCCTGCTCTGTCCTGCTCTGCTCTGTCCTGCTCTGCTCTGTCCTGCTCTGGCCTGTCCTGCTCTGGCCTGTCCTGCTCTGTCCTGCTCTGTCCTGCTCTGCTCTGTCCTGCTCTGTCCTGCTCTGCTCTGTCCTGCTCTGTCCTGCTCTGCTCTGTCCTGCTCTGCTCTGTCCTGCTCTGCTTTGGTCAGGCCAGGTTTTCTTTTAGACACAACAGTGTTTCAGGGTCGGGGTTTTTCACAAATGTCTATAGCTGAGGTGCTCAAACTAAATCAGCATACTAAAACTAATTCTACAGAGGCCCGAAGAGTCACACAGAGGCCTCCTCTGAATACACGTGTCAGTGTCAGTGTCTGCGCTGCGAGTTATTCTCAAAAGAAAGAGAAACTCCCGCCATTAGCGGCACGTTGGCGGCGGGGCATGTGAAGAGAGCCCGCGCTCATGAGTGAAAGTGAAACCGAGAGGGGGCTAGAAGACTGCTTTGCTGCCATCTGGTGAAGATTAGATGAAGTGGACGGTCTGAGCTGCCCTCTTCAGCACCGCACTAGTGCTTTGGGTAGAGCTGGTCAAATGCAAATGGCGCACCCTAAAGCCTCAATCTAGATATTTCGTAGCTTTGAGAATTCACTTCCCAACGCCTCGAGTGTCGACCACGGCCATTCTGAACATTCCCCACGATACACTAATAAAAGACACCACCGCACTGAAAAGCGACCGGCTTAAACTCTCGTGTCTTGATTTTTTTTCTAGCAGATTATCATTTACATTTACATTTACGGCATTTACGACTTACAGAGTGCTTTGCTATTTACCCAAGAGAAGCCATAGCTAGTTAGAATAGACTAATAATTATAAGATAAAATATTCTTAAACATCGAGTCTAGCACCATCACTCGTTTTACAGTTACATTATCCACTCAATTAGTAAATTACTGAAAGTAAGGAAATAAAATCACACTTAAAAAAAATTCAATTTGTTGTTTAAAGCTTCAAATATCGAATATTTGGACTCTAATGTCTCGGAATAATGACTTACGTTTCTGAACTTTTGATTATTTTTTATCTAATAAATTATTATTTCGACAGAGAAATGTTTTCAAAAATAAATAGATAATAATCTGAGATTATTAAGAGATTTTAAGTCTGAGATTATTAAGATTTTAAGAAACAGAACGATGTGTCTTTCCAAAAGCATGAGGGGGGGGGGGGACTCTTATTTTGGTGGATTGCTACTGAAATAGCAACCTGGAAGAAGGAAATAATGAGCACTGTCCACACGTAGGTTGCAGTCACTTTTAGGTCGAGAAGAAGGTAAGTCGTTTAAAAGTGTGGATCTCAGTCAGTTACGGCTGATAAAGAGGTTGAGCTGTGTTCGCTGATTTCGGCTGAAATCACCGTTTCTGTCAGGGAGTTAGCAGCGCTTGTTGAAGTGTCTTTAAGTCGAAGTACACACACACACACACACACACACACACACCCGCACAGACACATACAGACCGCAGCGGTCCTTAGCTGCTTAAGTTAGTTTAGCTAACGTTCAGTCGATGTTTGTGCCGAGTTCCTAACACACTCAGTGCTGGTGGAAGCTTTCACTTTCAGTTGAAACTTTTCCCCTCAGTTTGTTTCGGGAGGCCGGGAGACTCGGAGCTGTCAGGCAGCACTGGGTGATCATCGTTCAGGGTCTACATCGAGCAGTTTAGCGTGTAGTGTCGAGTGTACTGTGGGAGCGGGGCTAGCTGCTGCTAGCTGGGTTCATATTAGCAGGGCTGTTGGCTAGCCTTCCTAAATAGTCAGACTGTTGCTCACATGGATGAGTAACAGCGTTTCTCTGAACTTTCAGCCCCTGAGTCTCGGGAAATTAGGAGCTGCCTAACGTGTTACTTTGCATAACTGAAGGCGACAGCAGCTTGGTGGGGTAATGAGGCTAATATCACCCAGTCTGGGTTACTTAGCTAGCACTAGTTTCTGTCGCAGTGTTTAGGCTCCTGCGATTCACCCGTGCTGATCTTGACAGTTTGGAATAAACCCCGGACTTTCTCTCTAATACAGCGACTAGCTACCATATGTGTCCTTTATTATGTATGAAGTTTTATTATTGTTATTATTGTTGTTGTTAATAATAATAATAAGAACAAAATATTCTTAAACATCGAGTCTAGCACCATCACTCCTTTTACAGTCTGTATATTTCTAAAAGATGAGCTCAACAGATCATGTGGGTTTTGAGGGAGATGGGGATTGTGTTATATAAATTATATGTTTTAAAAAGTAAAAAAAAAAACACTAGGAAATATATGTATGTAACATTTAAGATCTCTGGGTTTTATGTCATGTCACACTCTAGGACACACTTATGCTGCAGTTCAGATCTTTCTCCTCACCTTGTTGTTGGTTATTTATTTATTTATTTATTTATTAATAAGTGTTGACCATCTTGCAGAGAAATCCCCAGCCAGGCTATGATGTCCTTTGGACTTGTATCCATTGCCAAAAGCATTTATTTGCAGTTTCAACCACTGGGTAGAATAATCTGGCTCCTGTTTTGGGGCCAGGTGCTTTGCGAAAAAAGGCTCTTACCAGGCTCTGGTGCCGCAGGACGCATAAGGCGCAGTACTGTGAAGTAGACTGCGTAGACTGCAGCTGAACGTTTTAGGAGTGTATAGTAAAGTAAATCTTGTTTTTATGATGTTTCATTGAAGTTACTGTAAGACTCTTGTCTGGGCTTTTTTTTTTTTTCTTCAGGTAACCATGGCAATGACCGGTCAGACATCCTGTTCCTCAATGAGCAACCACACTAAGGAGCGGGTCACGCTGGCTAAAGTGACTCTGGAGAACTTCTACAGCAACCTGATCTCCCAGCATGAGGAAAGAGAGATGCGGTAAGTGAATTCTGTCCAGACCTACTTTTTCTTTTTTTTTTTTCTTTTTTTTTTTTTTGAGGACCCCTGAGGACTGTATGGAGACTGTATGGAGTCATCAGGGGTCTTCAATCAGAATTGTCTAAGTCTTACTCCTGCCATCAGGTCAGCAATTTATGAAGATTTATGTAGCTTACTTCTGATGTTCTGGTTTGTGCTTTTATTACATGTATAATGTGAGCTGTACGTATGTATATGGCAAGTACATTAGTAATAGTATTCTGTGGTGCTTGCTTCCAAAAAAGGTTAATAATGTAATAACCAGTACATTAGTGCGTTAATACCCAATAAAAGCATGTGATCATGTTGGTTGTGGACATAAATAATTATGATCAGTGCACAGTATGTGCATACCCATTTTGCAGGTTGCTTTTTGTCAGGCTAGTTAAGTAGTCCACCTCCATTTTCTGTGCCGATTAACTAGTTTGACGAGTCTGAAAGGTGCATTTAGCATCTTGAGAATCCTAACAATGCAATGGGAGTACCTCAGAGCTTTCCTCCCTAGTCTGACGTCTATGTGGGTGGAAAATGTGACTTGCTGGTGTTTGTCAACATTTATTATTTATTGTTATACCTTTTCTTCATCGCTATATAAAAACCTTTTTGTTACAGACAGCAGAAGTTGGAGAAGGTGATGGACCAAGAGGGACTAGCGGATGAAGAGGTGTGGATACAGTGTTGCATTGAACTTATTTAGTGTCGTCAGATCTTCGTTGGTCTTAAATAGCCTAAATAGTTGTATGCTCGTTTTTGGGTACCGGTGGCAAGTTCAGTCATTGGCCAGGTGTTCTGTGATTTGCATGCAACTGTGTGTAGTAGTGGCCTGAATGAATGATAATGTGTCTAATGTAGTGGCAGCATGCTATTAAAATCTTGAACTTCTTATTTTACCTGTTATGTAGAAGTGCATACGACGCTCTCAGCACGCAAGGAAAGAGACAGAGTTTCTCCGGCTCAAGCGAACACGCCTCGGACTGGAAGACTTTGAGTCACTGAAGGTGATCGGTCGCGGGGCATTCGGAGAGGTATGAAATCTGAGATTTCTGAGCCTGTTATTCTGTGATACAGCATGTGGAGTTTCAGTTCTTGCATGTATTGTTAATTGGGCTGAACTTCATCTCGGAGTTAAGGAGAGATTTAACTTATTGGCCCATGTTGGTGACTTCTAGGTCCGTCTGGTTCAGAAGAAAGACACAGGCCATGTGTATGCCATGAAGATTTTACGCAAGGCTGATATGCTTGAGAAAGAACAGGTGAGTCTTCCTTGATTACACGATGGATAATTTATGTGACGTGTTTGGATTTTCCCTGAACGTGTCGCCTCCATGTCCGAGAGAGGTAAGTGCTAATCATATTTTTGCAAATTTGGACCACACCATTAGTATATGATGATTTGGGAGGGAAGGAACTCAGAACTTTGGGCTGGAGTTCAGGTGGCTTCTCTGATAAGTGGAGCCGGGATTTGGAGATTTGACTGGCTTACATGGTTAGATGGACAAGGTAGAGATGATATTTGTAGGACATTGGATTGGGAAGAGGGGCTTCATTCATTTCATAATGTGATAAGTCAGTGAATATTGTTGGAACAAGTGGCACAAAATTAAATGCATGGGATTTGTTTTTAACCTGGATTCAAACCCCATCTGGGATCTTTTGGCAGTCAGTTCTAGTAGGCTGTAGCATTAGGCTCTCCTAGCTGACCTGTGTCTATGGATCTAAGAGCTCTACTCCATAGATTTTAGGCAGCGCTATGATTGTGCTTTAGCTGTTTAGTGCTGTTTAAGGGAAGTTCAGTGAAAAGGGCATCACAGTAGTTATCTCTGCTGAGGATAAAAGCTTGAATGAGTTTCTCTAGGTCTTGTTTGGATTAGGAGCCTTTGATTCTGGCTATATGAAGATGAGAGAATGTTGTTCTGATGATTGCTTTGACTTGACGTGAAGGTGATGCCTGATTCTTTTAGACCTCTAGACTTTCAGAGCTCTGGATTCATTAAACATGTAATATACTGTATACATGTTGTATAAACATGATGTAAAATGCTCAGTGTGAAGCACTCTTATGAACCTAGAACACTCAAATCATTACCAGGCTCCTAAAAAGAATGTGACCACGGATTCACTTGTAATGTGACGAGCAACAGTTTCTTTGTTTCTCCTACACCTAGGTTGGCCATATTCGGGCAGAAAGAGACATCCTGGTGGAGGCAGACAGTCTGTGGGTTGTGAAGATGTTCTACAGCTTTCAAGACAAGATGAACCTCTACCTCATCATGGAGTTCCTACCTGGAGGTGGGTGCTGTCTGACTACAAAGCTTGTGCTTGCATGTTCCACAAACTGAGGTTGTTTGTCATGTATTCTGTAGCGCAAAGCTATTCGTCAGCCTCGATAGCTCATGTGCTTTTGCTTCTTTAGTCTTTACTAAGGCTATGTTTACACTGCAGGTAAAGTGGCCCAAACCCAATCTCACCAAATCCCACTGTTTAATGTGACCTATATCCGACATTCGCATCCAAAGTTCCAGTGGCTGACAGCTG
Source organism: Salminus brasiliensis (assembly GCF_030463535.1). Lineage (NCBI taxonomy): Eukaryota > Metazoa > Chordata > Actinopteri > Characiformes > Bryconidae > Salminus > Salminus brasiliensis. The sequence continues at coordinate 13,921,842 of NC_132883.1, forward strand.
GGCTTACTGTCAAAAACTTATAGTGATCTGTGCCTTCTAATTTAGTTTCAACAGAGGCATCACCCTCGCTATGCCGACACTGAAAATCTCCCTCACTGCTGTCTGCTGTTCATTTTTCCTTTACCTCACCACACATCAAATTCGCATGAATTCTGATCTGGCTATTCAGACAGTGGTGTTTTATAGCCTTTTGCTTCTGTAGTTTGTTTATGCCATAAACTATAAACAGGCATAAACTATAAACCCATTCTTTATCAGTAAATAGGCTGGCGGTTAGGGCTCTCCTCAAAGTGTGCTCAGTGGTCCTATGATGTTGCATTATCTGTAGTCTGAAAAAATAAAGAAGTTAGCTAGCATAATGTGACTCTGAGGAAACACATGCAAGCCTTCACCCTCCTGACAGGCTGATGAAATAATAAAAAATAAAATTAAAAAACAACAACAACAAAATCAACAGCTCTTTGTCTCTGCAGGGGATATGATGACTCTGTTGATGAAGAAAGACACGCTAACTGAGGAGGCTACCCAGTTTTATATTGCTGAGACTGTGCTAGCCATTGACTCCATCCATCAGTTGGGTTTCATCCACAGAGACATTAAACCTGACAACCTGCTCCTAGACTCTAAGGTGAGAGGTTTTTGCACATGCTGTTGTTCTACTATTTAACTGTTATATTTTCGGGTGGCAGAAAGTTGATATTAGTTCTTTTTGACAATATACTGCTAAAACTGCTTGGAGTTTCAATTTCAATGTACACTAGGTTTAGTTTTTTTAAATAATGTATTAATCCTAGTCTCATTTTGCTTGTCTAGGGCCATGTGAAGCTGTCTGATTTTGGCTTATGCACCGGGCTAAAAAAGGCTCACAGGACAGAATTCTACAGAAACCTCAACCACAGCCTGCCCAATGACTTCAGTAAGTGCTCAGGTGACTTTCACTTTTCTCAGTACGGGTGTTATGGTCATTCGTTGGTAGCACCTGGTCCTTTTGAGTCATCTCTCTTCTTCCTCTTTTGCCAGCTAATCTTTCTGTTACCGTGGCTGTACTTTCGACACACTCTTAGGTCATCTTTACTCTGCTGCCATGAGAAGAGTTGCGAGTATTTGGAACGTGTTGACTAACGCAGCCTTTTTATCGTCAGTGCTGTAAGGCAGTCTTTCCTGTTTACGCCAAGAGCTGTAACGGTGCATCATCCTCAGGAACTTTCACTTGTGAAAAGCCGAACTAATTCTGAAACTTTGCTGCAGTGTGCTGATGGCAAGCAGAGTGCACTTATTCATTTAAATCCAGGTTGTCAAAACATCTAATACAAATGGGTTCAAAAAGCATGCTAAATGGCCAGAGAAGTTTAATGAAATGCCTGATTCAAATGTACGGCCAGAAGGTAAATGAGAGCTGTTATGCTATGGTTGTCCAGATAGCTGCAGTTGCTAGGATATTCATGTTGATGTGATGGTAGCTGCCCATTTAGTTCTGAAGCTGTTAGGGTATTTAGTCTGTGCCATTTAAAAGTAACCTCAAGGATTCAGTTAAGGATTTCGAGCCAACATATGTAAAGCTGGATGCTATATCTTGATGATATTAGTACATGAATTATGAGACACTTGTTAAAAGCAAAGTGTATAATTCCTCACCCATAACTGCAATACATAGCTTGCGTTTGATGTAATCTTTTATTTGCATACAAAAAATGCATGCAAATCTGCATTGATTATGGTAATCATTTTGCGACATGCATGTATTATTTGTAAGTACAGAGATTAGATCTGTTTCTACACTCACTGTCCATTTTATCATCTACTTACCATATAGGAGCACTTTGTAGTCCATCTGTTTCTCTGCGTACTTTATTAGTCTTCCCCTGTTCTTCAGTGGTCAGGAACCCACAGGACCACCACAGAATAAGTTATTTGGTGAATCATTCTCAGCACAGCAGTGACATGGAATTGGTGGTGACATGGCAGTGCTGCTGGAGTGTTTAAACCCCTCAGCATCACTGCAGGACTAAAAATAGTCCCCCAACCAGAAATGTCCTTTTGGCAGCGTCCTGTGACTGGAGGTCTGGAGGATGACCACCCCAAACTGTGCATCGACAGATGTGCTTCTGTCTCTGACTGTGCATCTACAAGGTGGACCAACTTGGTAAGAGTGTCTAATAGAGTGCACAGTCTCCAGCAGCACTGCGGTGTCTGATCCACTCATACCAGCACAACACACACTAACGCACCACCACCACCACGTCAGTGTCACCACAGTGCAGAGAATGACTCATCACCCAAACATGACCTGCTCTGTGGTGGTCCTATGAGGTCCTGACCATTGAAGAACAAAATATGCTGAGAAACAGAAGGACTCCAGTCTGTAATTATAGAGCTAGAAAGTGCTTCTATAGGGTGTGTGAGACTGATAGAATGGACAGTGAAAAGTGGTGTTAATGTTAGGGCTGATTGGCGTATATAAGTTGATCTGCGTCATAATTTCAGGGCCTTGGATTAACCTTAGAATTTGTTTTCCTTTGCAGCGTTACAAAACATGAACTCAAAACGAAAAGCGGAAACATGGAAGAGAAACCGGAGACAGCTGGTAAGTCACCAGTATGTCAAAGTAAACCAGTGGGATATTAATCTTGCTCTAGTCATGTCCTCTGCTGCATGGGTACACATCACAAGGACAAATATGTGTCTTAGGATAGAACTGGATTAGATAGGTAGGCTTGACTTGCACAAATTTGACATTTGGAAAGATCTGGAAAGTTGTTATATGGTACAGAATTAATGGGGGGGCTGGTGTTGTGTAGTAGATCCGTGGCATGATAAATGTGTGTATTACAGGCCTTCTCCACTGTTGGAACTCCTGACTATATTGCTCCAGAAGTATTTATGCAAAATGGATACAATAAACTGTGTGATTGGTGGAGTCTCGGTGTCATCATGTATGAGATGCTCATAGGTGAGATTGCCATTAATCTGTAAAGATGATTATATATGTGCTCAATTCCTGTGATATGATTGGATTGTATATCCCATCAGTTTCATTTGTGCGTTTGCTTGTGTATTTGTAGGTTACCCTCCTTTTTGTTCCGAGACACCCCAGGAGACCTACAGGAAGGTGATGAATTGGCGGGAAACCCTCACCTTTCCCCCAGAAGTTCCGATCTCTGAAAAGGCCAAGGATCTTATCCTCAGGTATCATGCAAATTGTTTTTTTTTTGGGGGGGGGGGCTTTTCGTCACCTGCCACTGCCATATGTATGCACATGATTGGCTCTCAGACAGGCTACTTTGCTACTTGCATGTAGCAGTGAAAATGTAGTTCTGACAAGCTAACGTGTTAAGTCATTTTGCTCATGTATAAGATGATGATTGTCTAATAGTAGGGATGATCCATAGCTGCTGTAGGCTAACTTCTCATTTTTTTGGAAAGCTACCCCAGACGAAGTTAAACTAGCACCTTATTCTGGTGAGGAAAACTAAACAGAGCTTTATTTGAACTGATAAGTGCACCGTTAACAGTTAGCGGCCAAAACAAATGCTTGAGTTAGCTTCTTAGGCTAACTCTGCATTCCACTTTAAATGGCGCCGCAGTTCCTTTGAGTCCATTTCAACAGCAGAGCACAACTGCTGCATTATTTAAAGTGGGACGGGGGAAACTTTAGCTTAGCGTTACGACAGAGCAGCAGGTAAAGAGCGTGTTAGGTGGTCTGTTTTCTGCTGTTTTGTCTGCGTTGCCAGAAACCACCCGGTTTGTTTTAGTTCTGCAACAACACAGATATTTTATCCCATTAAATCCATTTGGGAAGATCTTGCGTTCCCTGCTCCAAACAACTTTAGATAACTTTAGTAGATCAGGTTAGAATTTAGTTTGATTACAGAAACTGGTACTAAAAATAGTGATTTTTACGGCTGTTTGTTAGCATGGATAAGCACGGCTCACCTAATTTGTGGGGCTGTGTAATTTATAGAAACACAAAGATCGATCCGGTATCGGCCGATAGTTGGCAGATCTTTGAATCTCAGGACTAATGAGGAATGTGATCGGAAAAAAAGACGGTCTAGCTAACAGCCTCTGTGTGCAATCTACAGCATGCCAGTGATTTCTAGGGTGTTGATGCTTGGAACAATGTAGTTGTGCATATGCACTGATCAGCCATGACATTAGCACCACCGTAGATGAAAATAATCAATGTTTTTCATTTTGCCTGTCTGTGTTATTGGAGTGGCATATATTGGGCAGCAAGTGAACAGCTGGGTCCGAACATCTCCAAAACACCAGGCAAGTCTTGTGGGTTTTTTCGGGTATGCAGTGCGTCAGTACCTACCAAAAATGGTCCAAGAAAGCAAGGCCATGGGCACCTAACCCTCATTCATATGATCCATGGAAGTCCCACCTCACATCTCGCAGGGCTTCAAAAATCTGCTGCCAACATCTGGGTGCCACATACCACAGGATGCCTTTGGAGGTCTTGTGGAGCCCATGCCTCAAAGGGTCAGATCTGTGATGGCACAAGGGGACCTACTTAATAATAGGCAGGTGGTGTTAATGCTGTGGCTTATCGGCTTATGTAGTGTGAATGTTGCTGACAATTGTGCTACTTTAGGTAATATATGCACCTGTAGCCTGGCATTAGTCACTGGGATATTTTTCTCATTCCACCTTAAAGGACAGAACGACACCAACTAACAAAAATATTGCATTCTTTGTCTAGATTTCTGTTAAATCCTAAGCTTATTAGACACTTCTGGAGAAATCAATGTCTTATTGTGATCTAGGTTCTGCTGTGAGGGTGAATACAGGATTGGTGCTACTGGAGTTGAGGAGATCAAGTCCAATCCTTTCTTTGAGGGTGTGGACTACGACCATATTAGGTAAGCATTGTATTGCAGATACTGGACATGTGGAGCATTGTACTGAATCTGCAAGTGATGTGTTGGCAGATCAATAAAGGCAGGAAGCTGAACTGTACAAGTGTTGAGCATAAAGGACAAGCTTTGGTATAAACAAAGAGGCAATTGTCTTGACAGGGAGAGACCTGCTGCCATTCCAATTGAGATTAAAAGTATAGACGACACCTCTAACTTTGACGAGTTCCCAGATTCGGACATCCTCCAACCGACGAGTAAGTGTAAGGAAAGCTTCTTTTTTATTATTATTATAATTTTTAAACTCCAAATCAACTTTGTGTTTATTCTTTTCTCGTGATGTGATCTGATCAACATACTAATGCTGGTGTTATTCTCTCCTTTTCTGTAGCTACTGTTGTGTCCAATCACAGTGAGGCAGATCTGAAGAGCAAAGACTGGGTCTTCATCAACTACACATACAAGCGCTTTGAGGGGCTGACCGCACGAGGGGCTATTCCCTCCTATATGAAATCAGGGAAGAGATAAACACATTACATGCTGGATTCTCATGGAAGTTGTGTTTTCTGCAAGGAGCCCCCCTCCCCCCTCCCCAGTTGCATCACACTGCTGTGGATTGGTCCATCTACAGAATCCTCCATCCTGTTTTGACCCACTCTGTTATGAGTCATTCATGGTGGTGGACTCCTTGTTCCAGCACTTGTTCTTTTGAAATGTTTTTCCTAGCTTCTTCTGTAGAAGCTGCTTAAACTCCTTGCTTGTCATTTTTGACTAAGAATCTGAAATTTGGGTCATTATTTTATTATTTTTTCATTATTTTATCTTTTTTTTTTTGTTTGTTTTTAACCCAGTAACTTTTTTTTAGTAACTCAATTGACTTGAAAATCTAGAGGATGATCAGTGAACTCTTGTTTTTACAATTTACCGTTTTTAAACAGACCAGTTTTAGATCGATCCTGCTTGGATTCAGCCTCCGCTATGTCCTCATCTGCTGTACAAGTCTTGCACCATTGTTCCAAGTAAACAAAAAAGAAGAAGAGGAATTTCTCGGCAATGTTTTTACAGCCTGCGCTGTTGGATACATTTGGTTTTTAATTTTTTTTTTTTTTTTTTTTTTTTTTTATAAATAAAATAGAATCTAGACCCTAGAAATCAAACCCTGCCACTATAGACTTCACCACACTGGCAGTGGCAAAACTCGAGAGGCTTGTCTTTTCCATTCATCCAAATAACCATCACTGCTCGCAAGTCTGGAATAATGTGTGTGTGTGTGTGTGTGTGTGTGAAGCTGCTCGGCAGGAGCAGACATTTGCCTTATATTTGGATACTACATGAATGTTCCAGTACCACCTTTAACACCAGCAAAATGTCACAAGTGATCTGTGTCCCAGGCTTGCAGACTGAACCAAAGGTTTCTTTCTACATTTCCACAGTACACCAGCCAGTGGTAGTGACCAAGCGAAATCCATGACCAGCGAGTTTCCTTTTCAATCAATGAAGCTTTACCTGGTAATTCACCTGGTATACAGACTCTCTTTCCTCTCTGTTCCTTATAAGGGCTGGCTATTCATGTTTACCCTGTTCAATTGGGAACAAATCCACATAGCTTTTTGCAGACGCAGATTGAACATCGCGATTCATTGTGTGCTTAACGCATTTTACGGTTCTGTACCGAGTAGTCTGGTCTTCCATGGTGATAATGGGCTAAAAGGCATGTCTTTGTAGCAAAGCAATATTTTACCAAAGAGTTCTGACTTGCAGCAACTGATGAATCTTGGATATGCAGCTCAATTTGTGATCTGAAACTGTGTTTAGAGTGTCTTCTTCTTTCTTGTGGGTTTGAACATAATACAGCATTAAATGAATTAGTTTGTAGAGATTGTCTTCACTAATAATGGATAAATTGACTGGTAGCGTAGCATGTATCAATGTCAACATTGTCATCATTCCAGTAGGGCTTTAGGTAGATACATGCTTTATTGTACACCTGTAGGTGGTCACTTGATGCATAGTGTTTTGCATGGGCATGTGTATGCGACCTCGTGCAATCCTATGTAGTGTAGGAAGTCTGGAACTTCGCATGACCTTATGCAGGACTTTGAGCTTTTAGCTTCATGGTGTCTGGCTCTGTCGGCTCTTGGTAGCTAACTTCAGCATAAAGCTGAATGGAATCTTTTGCACAAAACACCTGAGCTGCAATTTGAGCATGTTTGGCAACTTTCACACCGGATCACTTCACGTGAATAGTGTCTGGATTGTATTCTGATACAGATTTCAGCCACATCCATTTACACTTGCTAGTCAAATGTGTCTCCAGTTAGGCGTGTGCTGACGGGTGTGTTTACGCTGCTCTAACATGCAGCTCAAATGCGTCTCGGGCCAACTCCTGAAGTGGCTTGAGTAATGGAATCTGTATCTGGTTTAAATGCATTTCGGCTGCGTTTATACTTGCATTTTAATGTGGTTTGGCCTTATCCAGATATAATCCTCACACTCAAGACGCATGAAGTGACCAGGTGTAAACAAGGTCTTTGTGGCGCAGCATTTTCAAAACAAGAACATGACGGACTTAAATTTGGGCTCAACTTCTGAGCCCAGAGCCTCAAATAATAGCCTCAAAGTAACTGGGATTTTAGGGCTTCCATTGTTTAGAGCAAATTGTATAATTGGTCGGGTATTCTTGGACTTCTAGAGAATTGTGTATTGATCTGTTCTGTCCGAGGAGGAAAACGCTTCGGAGTGGATGCGCTTTTTGAATGCAAGGCCGTGTGCATCTCTTATTTTGCAGTACAGCATGTTGTCAGTTTAATCAATAGCTGTGTGCATGGCCTTACAAATCCAAAAATGCTGTCATATGAAAAAAGCGCTATTTTATGATTGTCAAAATGCTGTAGTTTATTATATTATTTTACTTTTTTTTTTTTGTATTCCAGGAGCAATACAGGGTGGGGCATCGTGTTTTTGTAAATACATTTTGGTCCTGTGAGACCATTGTGGAATTGATTACTGAAATTTGACTGTTCTGCCACATGCTTTCGCATGAGTGCTGCTGGAGTGATGGCTGATACCCGAATAGCTTTGAGAGTAAGCGTTTTTATGGGGTTTTTTTCATTTATATTCTCGTTTGTTAGGTTCTCTATTCCAGCTTCATTGTGGAGGACCAGTTTTGTTATTGCTTGTTATGAATGAAACATTGATGAGAAGGAATAAGAAGGTGCTTGATCAAATTTTACAACGTTCTGTAGATGCTCGTTCTCGCCACCTAGCGGACTGTTTTGCATATTTTCTGGAGTACAATGTGCTAAAGTGATCAGTTGTTTTACTCTTCTACTGGGTTCAAAGAGTTGCTTGGTGCACCAGCTTAAACGGCTGAATTGTTCTCCTAGGGTGAGGAAGTGTTCATTACTGAGGTGTTGAACCTGTCTTGAATTTTGTTCTTTTGGACACAATGACCTGTTTAGGCATGGGTGAACAGAGCAGATTTGATGTTCATTGTACGTGTAATGCACCCAAGGTTGTTGAATGTTCTACAAATACACTGGTTGACTCTTTGCCTATTTACACATCATATAAAGTAGATTAGACCGCCTGAATATTTATATACGCAGTAGAAACTTCTGCATTAAACCCAAGTTTATTTATGTCTAATAGGGTTTGTGTTAGGAAAGACGTAGGGCTTATTTATTCAGACCAGGGCCTACATTCATAAAGTAACTCTGGATTGGGGGGTGGGGGGGTGAACTGATCATGGATTAACGTGATCGTGTTTGCAGCCTTGAGTCACTGTTTATTTAAAATGGAAAATCTAATCTTAAAAACCCTACTCCTGCGTCCATTGTCTGTAAATATGGGTCCTGGGTTCATTGTTGTTGTTGCATTCTACTGTGAGATGAGGAAGCTGGACCTCTCTCTGCCTTAAGATTACGTTTGAGATGTTGGTAGATTTTAACTACACATTTCGTAGAGCACCTTTCACTGGCTTTTGAGAGTATTTGTGGTGAGCGCACATATTAACCTGTAAAGAACATTCAATAAAACACAAGTCGATTTACCATGTGTTGGATTTTTTTTTTTTCCTTCCCATCTGATGTGGTGTGCGGTTGTGATAGCTTTATGGAAGTAAGCAGCATGAAGATCAAGTTTGACATTATTTATTGATTTGTAAGACTCTCAGATTCCTCATTTTGTGTTAGAAGATGATACCATGTTCATGTGATAACATCTAATTCCCCACTTCCAAATCCATGCTGCCATGCAAGTCGAGGTTAAAAACTGCAATAGCTGATCCAGACATATTTTAAAGGATTGTGTACTGGCTATTTTAATCACAGTTCATTTGATCAGAGTCTCTGCTTTAACCGTGATGTTCAGAGCGACATCTGGTGGCTTCAAAGCGCCCAGACATTGGCCTGAGGAGCGTTTTGAGAAGTTATCAGGCCAGAATGTGTACCACTGAGCACACAGATGCTCACAAATGCAAGTGGTTTGGCTGCAGTGTTTTACAGGAACTGGGAGCTGAGTCAGACTTAATTATAAGATATTAAACACACTATTAAACAGTCATTTTAAGAAAAGTCCCTACTAAACTTTATCAATCAGTCCAGAATGTCTCCTTATAGAGACTATAGAACAGTGTACTTCAGTTATTTATTTCTAAATCCAACAAGGTTGGATCAGATTGTATCGGCTGATGCTTAGCATTAACAGACTCGGATCTGAAGGGGGGTGGGGCATCCTTATTGGGCTGAGCAACATGACGATATTTTATTGTATTGTGATCAATTGTGTTATTGTGATAGACAATCCTTTTCTAAGTGTTTTGAGAATATTGTGAGTGTAAAGAACACTGATCAACTGCAGGTTTTATTACAAACTGTGTAATTAGACTGGGTTAGTTATCTGAAGTGCATCAGATGTTGAGTAAAGATCACTGTACTCCATATGGGGGAGTCTCTAAATAGTAGCAATCTGTCACTACTGATGTATTTAGTCTGTGATTACTTGTATTGTGATAAATATCGTGATCTAGCATTTTTACCAGATCGCCCAGCCCTACATCCTTATTTAAAATATCTAAAGAAAATGTTACACTGTACACACAGTGTCTTTAAAACCATGCACTGTATTTTCCACATGCAGAAAAGCAATTCACAGCACGTTATAGCTGGTCAGAGATTTCCTAAACCGTCATGAGAAGTTGTGGTGATCTTTGACTTTTTCCAGTAAGAAAAAGTCAGGAGGCCAAGGAAGGTGATCACAGCCAAGGTGAGGGATATGGCGAAGCTGACGAGTACCGTTCTTCGGACAGTGTTGCTTGGATACAGTTTCCCAGTGACCAGAGTTATATTTGGCCACAGACCATGAGGTTTCTCCCACTGACTCAACCCCTTCGCAAAGTCCAAGCTCAACACACGTGGCGATAGAACCCTCACTCCTTTATACATCCTCTTCACTTTGCGGTTGGATGTGTCCCGCACGTCGCAGCGATATGTGCCGGCATCCTCCTCTCTCACTGGGTCCAGTACCACCTTGTCCAGTTCTGGGACGTCATGTCGAGCAAACAAAGTGTTGTCGGTAGTAATGATGCCTCGAGCGTACCGCCAAGACACCACAAAAGTAAAGGGGCCCATGGTTTCCATCACTTCCTCCAGACAGTCCAGCTCCAGGTGCTCTCCAACTGCAGCTGTTTGAGTCTGAAGGCCACACTGCCAGCTGTCTAAGCACTGGACTTGGCGAACCTGGCAAGTTGTGCTGTTGGCCTTGTCTGCTGCCAAAGGGCAGAGCTCCTGGATGCGGAGGCCCAGTCCACACGTGGTGCTGCAGGGAGAGCTGTGGGTGATGACCCATGTGTCAATGGTGTCTGGTATCTCCAGGTTGACACTGTTCAAAGTGTTGCAGTGGCTGCAGGAATGAAGTAGTATCCAGCATAGTGCTGCCACCACCGCCAGGAGCGTAGAGCTGCAGGTCAAAGACATCCCAAGGAGAGTATGGAGGAATTCTCAAAGTCTGGGTGGGAGCTGCTGGCTGCTACCTGCCAGTGGATAGAGAGGTAAAATGGATTAGAAAAAAATATCTAGTTGTGCAAGTAATGATTATTTTAGACGTCCATTTGTGTGACATGGTACAACCAAACAACAGAAGCCATATCGCTACTAGTACTTCATGTAGTGAGTTCAAATAGGTCAATGTCCATGTGTATAATATGAGCATTATAAAGCATTAGTGAGAAATTTTGTTTTTTCTAAATATTAAGAAAAGCTTTTCCTTAATCGACGTAGTCAATGATTATGACACACTTGGCTTCCTGTAGCTGCTTCCCGCATCAGATGCAAAACCCTGACGCTGGCCTACAAAGCCAAGAACGGACCAGCCCCTCTATACTTGATGGCAATGGTCAAAAGCCCATCCGCACCTAGGGCCCTTCCACCTTCAAGTACGGCTCGACTCGACCCGCCATCCCTCAAAATCCATGGAAGACAAGCTTCCAGGCTTTTTTCTGTCCTGGCACCAAAGTGGTGGGACGAACTTCCCCTGGGTGACCGAACGGCCGAGTCGCTCGCTGTCTTCAAACACAGACTGAAGACCCACCTCTTCAGAGAGTACTTGGATGAATAGCAGAGTACTATGGTCACCTTATTGACTTGTGCTTAGTAGTGTCTAAAGCTTAGAGGTATCTTTGAATTATTAGTCTATTCTAACTAGCTGAGGTTATTCTTGGGTAAATAGCAAAGCACTTTGTAAGTCGCTCTGGATAAGAGCGTCTGCTAAATGCCTTAAATGTAGGTTTAAGTCACAGTACTGTGAATAAGCATTTGTCCTTTCTCAACATTTATACTTAGATTGTTCTGTTTATTCTGTGGGATGCAGTGGAAAGTGCACCTCTGTCAGTTATTGAGTGTGAGGTAATTAAATATACAGTCCTGAGGTGTCAAAATGTAATTGCCCTCTAGTGAACTGAATCCAATTAGCTGGTGGAGTCATTTGGTCAACAAACAAGCATGTTTACACTAGGAAGGTTCCAAGTCAAGACGTTTCCTGCATTTCAGTGTTTTAAGAGCTCCACTAAACTACACTCAGAATGTGGGAAATTATGTTATGAAACTGTCCTGTCCTTACCAAATAAAATACTTCAAAGGATTCGCAAACCTCCCTCACCTCAGCTAACATCAGCGTCCATGATTCCACCCTTAGGCCTTTTGAATCAAAGCTGCAGACGGGTCAGGAGGAAAGGAAAAGATCCAAAGCACACAGGCAAGTCCTCATTAGAATGCCTCAACAAGGAGTCATTTAAATTTTTAAAATGTCAAGTCTGAACTACACCGAGCTACTGTGGCAGAACCCGAAATGAGAAGATTATAGTTGAAATGTCATAGTATTAAAACAGGTCTGCGCGCCGAGGCTCAGGTCAAAGTTTTCACCAATCACTGTGTGAGTCAGAGGCCTTGACTGCTGGTAATAGTTACTATGCAAAAGGTCTAACAATGGGCCATTATTGTCACAAAACCGCTAAGTATATTTAAAAAAATGAGGACTCTTATTATTTAGTGTAAACACAAATCCATATATTTGTATATAGTTTTGAAATAAAATGCATTATATTCATGCAAACACGTTCTAGTTCTTACAATAGGGCATTAAAGCAAAACTATGGAAATTTGACATTTCTTGCTCGTGGGCTTCCCCAGCAGTCAGAAAGTGGAATTTGTGCTTTGAGTAAACACTAAAGAATGTTTGGACGCGCTAAAAGATACAGACCTGTCCCTAAAAAAGGAAGGAAGCATGTGGCCTGACATAGGTACAGTAATAACCGTGTGGAATATCATTAAGAAGAAAGGAAGCACTGGTGAGCTCATTAATCGCAAAGGGACTTTTAGGTCAAGGAAGACCCCCATTGTTGATGGCAGAGGAATCTTTTCTATAGTAAAGAAAAAATCCCCAGCTGTCTGTTTCGACAGATCAGAAACAGCTTTTAGAAGACAAGTGTGTATTGGTCATATACTACTCTCTGCAGAACACAAATACAGGGGCTACAGTGCAAGGTACAAACCACTCAAACAGAATGGCCAGATAACAGTTTGCAGAAAGTACTTGCAGAAAGCAGCCTGCAGAATTCTGGAAAAAAAGGTCTTGTGGACAGATGTGTTGGCAAGAGCAAAGCATTAGAGGCTTGGCAAAGCATCACCAGAGAACTTACTGAGAAGATACTCAGCACCTGGTGATGTCTATGAATTGCAGACTTCAGGCAGTCATTGCATGCAAGAGATCTGCAACCCAGTAGTAAAGATGACTGTGCCAAACAATACGGTGGTCTGAAATGAGGGGGACTGTGTAAAAAAAGTGTTGTCATTTCAACATGGTGAAGCTGAACTCTGGAATGAGTCTGGAATGTGTTCTTCAATCACATCTAATATACATACATACCTACATACATATCTGCATACATACATATCCATATATTTTACTTCAGTTTTCCAATTAAAAAGTATTATATTCTATGAATAATCTATATCTATCATAATTTCTATGATATATAGCCCATTATAAATTAGCCCTCGTACCGTCCTGACTGCTCAACGTCGCTTTTCATCTCCTCAGAACTCTGCGATGGAATTAACCTGACGTCCTGAACTGTCGTCACAAAGGGTGACGTCACAAAGGCCGCAGCAGCAGACGGAGAGCTTGGCGCGGGAGGGTGCTGCGTCATTTTCGTCACTAGATGGAGTCTGCAGACAGATGTTTGAGATTGGGTCACTTCTGGACGCCTCATGAACGGACTCCTATCCGCTGTTGTTTCATACCATTTAATGCCAGTTCATCACAACCGATGCCACTGCAGTCAGCCAGGCTGCTGTTCTCATTCATTACCACGAAACTACGAACCAGCAGTGTAGCTGACTGGGAAAGATAAAGTCCACCAGTGTTCGTCCTGAAGAAGCTCCCGTGTCCCGATGTGTCATTTGGCGGGGTCTCTTGCTTAATGCGGTCGCGTGTCTTCCCGTGCGTTAACTGATTTCTTTGTGTTACTCTCCGCACTCTGTGTAAACAGGATGTGGATGGGTTTTGACAGCAGCAGTTTCTCATCAGGTGATGCCAGCCCTCAGGATGTGCCCAGATCACCACAGCTCTAGTATAGCAGCGTTTCTGCGGTAGCTGACGATTCCTCGAATTCTTTTTGCATTAGTAATCACTCGCCAGGACTCTGTGAATGTATGAATATGAATATGGAAAACGAGCCGGCTACAGTATATTCGAGTGTATGATCCATTTGGCCCCGGGACACACTCTAAAAGTACATTATCGAACTGACAGCAGAGCAGATTAGCATTGGAGTGTGCAGAGTAAGCACTCAGTTCCCTTTTCTTCATCCCCTCGGGGCTCATAAAATTAGCATCTACAGGACGGGATGTCCTGTCTGAATTAGCTAGCTGCATTTAGACTTCCATAAGTGTCGCTCGTTTTTTTTTTTTGTTTTTTTTTTTTTTTTGACTTTTTTTTAATTATTATTCATTGACTTTGATGTTTAGTTTGGGTCAAAACTAATAATAATAATAATAATAAAAAAAACTAAAAAAAAAAAAACCGTGAACTGTGGTTAACTAACTGTGGCACTACGCTGCTCGAGCTCTAAGCTGAAAGCAGTAGTCTGAATGGAGCGAGGTTGTGCTACTGAGCGTAAGGAGAGGGGCAGCACTCTCTCACTCACTCACCCACACGCACACATGCATACGCATACGCGCGCGCGCGCTCCCCTCAGCGGCTGACTGATTTACTCACTCACTCCCACCACCGTCTCACTTCTCGTCGAGCTCTCTCACTCAGCCTGGGCTTCACAACTTCTCCGACTAATTGCCGTTTAGCTGTGCGGTGTTCGCGGCGAGCCCGGCCACCATGAGTTAGCTAGCTAGCTCCTCTGACGCTCACTCAACAGGGGAGGACGACGAGATTCTCCAGAGGAGCCTCCGAGGGTCACTTCGAGAGCTGGACCCCCGGTGCGCTGAGAGAGCCGCGAGAGCTTCTCGTGACCGTGTCTCGTCTGCCGTGTTTTTCTTTAACGGCTTCGACAGAGGATGAGAAGTGAGCTCACGCGCGGAGTGCTGTAACTTTATTGAAGTTGTCTGAAAAGCAGCGCGGAGGGTGTATTGCTTTTTTCTGGTGGTTTCTTCTAACTGTCGCATCCTCCCCCTGTGTGTGGTGGGTGCCATGCGAGTCGACATGGACTGAAAACACACGCACGCTCTCTCTCTCTCACACACACGCACACACACACAAGGCTTCTGCAAGCGCGTGGTATCTCGTGGGGTTTGTTTTCGGTGGGATTCTGTGTTTTTGCCTTCCCTGAGAGGGGATTCGGTGCAAGCCAGAAACATGGAGGAGGACAGTCCTCAAGAAAACGCAGATCACACCAAAGACTCGGACCGCCAGCTTCGCCTGAGGCTCTGCGTGCTGAACGAGATTTTGAACACGGAGCGGGATTACGTGAGGACCCTCGCTTTCCTGCAGTCGGTAAAGTTTTTCACTGTTGTTATTTCTCCCTTCGGCGGTGAAAGTGCTGCAGCTTTCGCTTGTCTGTGTGTGTGTGTGTGTGTGTGTGTGTGTGTGAGAGAGAGAGAGAGATACTGGGCGCTTGTTTACGTAGTTTTGACCGTAACGGGCGTTCGATTCGTTCACGAGCTCATTTTATGGGCAAATAACACACTCGGCTCGTGTGTGTGTGTGTGTGTCAGTCAGGTAGCGGACAGCTCTTCCCTCAGCTCGGCTCTTTAACAGTAGAAGAGCAGTCAGTAGCTCCCCGTTTCGCAGGTAATGCTGCCTCAGGTCCTGAAAGACTTGTTGGCAGTTGAGCTGTTAGTGGATTAACCCTGGAGTCGTTAGGTGCTAAACCGGGGTAATGGAGAATACAGCTGAACAGTTAGCTAGTTCACTTGTGGTGGTTCCCCTTTTTAGCTGGCGCCCAGCTCACTGTTTTAAAGGGCACGGTCACACAGACAGTCTTCCGTCCCCTTGTTAATCTTTAACGTTTAATCATGTCAGGGGGTTCTGTTCAGTCTGGGTCTTGGGGACCCCCTCACTATGTGCATATCGTGTGTGTTTTCCTGCCACTGGCTCCCCACCCTGGTCCTGGAGTACCACTGCTCTCTACACCACTCTCTGATCCAGAAAACCAGGGCCTACTTTCTCTAACCCTTTCTCTAATAGCCAGAATATACAGTGTGATGCTTACTGCCATATTATATATTAAAGAATGATCTTTATGCTGAGATGCTTTTAGGAACCAGAACCGAGGCTGGAAACACTGAAAAAGCTGCGGAGCGCAGTGGTGCCCCTAGACTGGGACTTGGACATCTAGATCTATGCAGTTAATCACGTCACTCCAGCCATTCCTGCCACTCCTGTGTCTCCTATCTGTTTGCTCCTGGTCCGGTCACTCGCAAAAACATGTCTCGGTATCACTGGTGGTCAATCAGATAAGTCTTGGCTTTAAATCCCAGTGTCTGTAAAGCGTCCTAGAGGATAAGATGATACGATCTTCATTTCCATGAAGGAGCTGTGCAGACGCAGCGCTTAAGCCCCTTTCTACCAAGTTCTGATGAAGAAAGGTGCTCACTTAGTGCAGTGCTATGGAAAGCAGTCTCTAAACAGTCATCTGAATTCTGCTGCAGTAAATAAAAAGTAAGCGGTTGCAGGAATCTTTAGACTAAAACCTGGCGTGTTTGTTCTTGCTCTGGTTTGCATCACATCGCTTTTCTGGATCTGGGATCAGAAGAATCCTGAACTCAGGCAGAGTTGGCATTCGTACAGATGACCTTACGTAAATGCGGTGAATTGTAGGGTGAGGCTGTGCTATACGTTCCACTGTGCATATTCAACGTGGCATGCCAGCGTTTCGGTCCTGGTGCAAAGCCTATTGATCTGAGAATACCTTTGACAGCGTCAAACTGCTTCAAAGGCTTTTTGTTTTAGGCTTACGTACATGCAGATGACTTTGCCTAATGTGGTTTGTAGGGATGCACCACAAATATGGGAAATAAGGAAATCTTCTTTTTTTTCTTTTTTTTTAACCTGTTTGGAAAACAATCAGCTGGAGAGGGTGAGCTGACATTGTATCTAAGGATGTCTCAGGACGTCCTTTGTTGTCACTGCCGTGAGTTCATAAGTCTCTCGTCCATCAAATGGCCTTGAATGTCATTAGTGATTGTTCCCACCAGGCCTTTTCTTCTTTAGACCTCCTACCCTCTGGAGTTGTTTTGAGTTCAGGACTGAGCACTTCCGAAGGAGCTTTTCCTGAAGGATTATTACATTTCTAAACAGTTGACTGACGGAATATCTAAAAGTATTTTATCGTTATCATGATACTTTTTGTTATTGTGATGCATCATTTGTTATTTGGAGCATCTAGAGCATCTTGTTTAACTGGAGGTCGTCAATTTTTTTCAGCCAATTATGATCCAAAACCAATGTGCTAACTTAGTTTCTTCTAGAAGGGGCCTGCTTTCCTCGTTCAAGAGCCTTTGCCATTAGAGTGTGAAAGTGCGAACGCCAGTCAAAGTACTCTTTGCAGGCAAGCGTGACAGCTTCTCATCAAGATGCCCTCAGCCTGTGATTACATACGTTAAGTGAGACGCCTGTTCACACGTCGGATGAAACCGATCTTAGCCTCCGTTGCTAGCAGTGCTTTGCTCCCCCTCGGACGTGTCAAGTCCAGCTGTGTGATTGTGTCTTGGAGCAGGTAATGAAAGAGTCTGTCTCTCAACCCGAAGCAAACAATAACAGAGGCCTCTGGGACTCGCTCTGCACAAAGACCCGCACGCACACACCTATCCTGCACCGGATTGGCCTGTGTTTCTCAGGATAGCCAATAAACACCTCGTCCAGCTGTTTAACTATTATACACCTAGATATCCAGACGCTTTTTAAATTTCATATGTGATTTTAAAGCTCTGTGTTCACATTGCCAGTGCTTGGCTGATCCATTGTTGATTCCTCAAGGACATGTTAAGCTGTCCACACTGTGAAAATGTCACATTATCATACAGTGGAAGAAAGAGGCAGTAATTACACAAAGCATTGACATAACAGTGAGCGTGTGACTGAAAGCTCAGTTTCAGGGCCAACACCCTCAGTCCAGAGGATGGATTTCAGACTAGGGGGAGGCCAGTGAGGAACACATGCTGAAAATGTTGGTATTTCGTCATGCGGTTTGAAAGTGCTAACTGCCGTTTCATGATGAATGGACCGGCAGAAAGGGTCCGGAGCAACTTGAATGGTGTTTTTTTTCCTTTACTTGTAAAGTTCAGTTATTGGCAGAGATCAGTTCTGATCTGATCGAGAGCAGAAACCTGAAAGGAGATCATGTGATCTTCTACTGGAGCTTGTCAAACAGATCAAACTGTCACGTCTGCCTCAAAAATGGCTTTGGATCTTGCTTTTGACTTTTTTGAAGGTAAAGTTCACACCTACTCTTTCCAGTTATGCGCTGAATGTGAGAAGTATAGAGAAGCTTTGCGTTTCTCTCCACATCGTAGCCATTTCCTAGGACCCACAGCTTCAGCTCCAGTTTGCTTGTATATACCCTTTAAATACCCTTTAAAAGCTGAACAGATCCCCTGTGCTCCCTCTCGTCAGGCACATCACCTAAATTGGATGTGTCATGTTTATATTCTGTGGTAGAGCAAGTAAGGTGAGAGCCAGGCATATGTACCTAATTCAACAGGTCAGTTGCTCTGGACCTGCTCATGAACCTCAGCCCCCCCCCCCCGCTTTATTGTGCACCAGTTGCTGAGAAACTTGCTCCCCCCACCTCCTCCCAATCCAGCTGGTGTCGAGTCCTCGGCCCCAGCTGTGCTCTTCAAGAGGAGCGGATGCCCAAACAGGATGGCAGCGCTCCGCTCTGAAGAAGACAGAGGAAGTCAACCTGCTCCTTCCTGCTCTTCGCTTCTGGTTCTGGGGGTTGAGTCCTTGCAGGGAAGGAAGCACTAGTTTAAGG
Organism: Salminus brasiliensis; assembly: GCF_030463535.1. Classification (NCBI taxonomy): domain Eukaryota; kingdom Metazoa; phylum Chordata; class Actinopteri; order Characiformes; family Bryconidae; genus Salminus; species Salminus brasiliensis. The sequence continues at coordinate 13,940,685 of NC_132883.1, forward strand.
TTTCAGGTTTAAAAATAGGCAGCCCAATAACCTCCATCTATCGACGCTGTGCTGTTACAACTCCAGCCACCTTCAAAGCTCTGGCCTTTCCGTGGCCTTCCAGCCGGGTTCACCCCAGTGCTAAATGTTTGCCTTATAGGCTGTAGCTTCTCATAAATGGAGTTATTATACCATAAACATCTGCCTGTTATGAGTACTCATGTATTTATTTGCAGTGGTTTGGTTTCCATAGTTTCTGGAGTTTCTCGAAGTTCAGAAGCTTTAGCTTTTCAACTGGAGAATTATTTTTCTTCTTAGTGGATTAAAAGACAAAGAACTGTTTACACATTTCCACTTTCCCTTTACTATGTAGACAAGATGGGTTTTGTTAGGAGGCTTATGTACCTGACAAGCAGTGGACGCTTACGCTGGGTCCCACCAGTCGGCTTGGCTTGGCTTGGACAAACTGTGGCAAAAGTTTGTCTATTTTCATAGATAGCAGCATTTCATCTGTTATCCGAAACCACGTAAACAAGCCTGCTGGAAATTGCTTGACGCAGTTTGAGGCAAGCGTGTGATGGTTTAGACATGCAGATTGCAAAATGCTTACTCATATGGTGCTTCAACTTCAGTATTTGGGGGCACCAAACATGTCTTGACTGACTAACAGATCATCTTTGTTCTAATTAAGAGTCTTAGCATTTAATTTGAAGCCGCATCAATGTATTGATCGGTCATTGGCATCGGTCGAGCCCCAGTGGAACTCCCACAAAGTAGTTCAGATCAGGTTTCCATTGATAACTCATCATTGCCAGGCCCTGATTTGGCACAGAAGCAGAAGAAGCCTGTTATCTAACCATTCATTCCTCGGCCTGTCCAGAATTACAGTAAAAATCCACTGACCTCAAGCCCTCTTGGACCTCACCCAGTTTTTTTTTTTTTTTTTTTTTCTTCTTCCTTTCTTTTCAGTGCTGGCCTTTTGTGAAGTTTTCAGCACGGGGCCAGACCCGGCATGGCTGTGCGTGATTGTGCCGATTAGGTAGAAGTCTTAACAGCAGCTTTTATCACCGATTCTCATTACCGCCACTGCCTCCCTCTACTGCCGCTGCTAATAGCCCCTCTGATTACGGCCGGCCCTGTCCGAAAATGTCAGCTTATGGAAGTGTCTTGAAGTCATGTGTTGCTCTAAGCCATTTCTGAAAGGTACAACTTGGCACAAGAAATGTTAGGAATCTGTGCGGTTAATGTGTCTCAGCTCAAGCTGTGCTAACACTTCAGTGTGGCTGTGTTTTAATCGCTTGCTATCAAATAGCAAGCAAGCAAAATCTGACCACCCTGCTTTTGTATGAGCGTCTGTCCCATTTCATGCTTTCTGATTTGGAGTGTTCTCACGGAAATTGGGCGTGTTTGTTTCTCTGGGCAGTGAGGCAGCTGGTGAATGATTGACGTGACTGCAAGATAGGCTTTTTTGTTTGTTTGTTTGTTTGTTTGTTTGGTTTCCAGACCGGGCCAGTACGTGAATTGTCGAGGAACCTTCCCGTTGGAGTTTAATTGGAAGGCTCAGGCTTCGTCCATCAGTGGGGTCATGTTTATTTACACGTGAAAGGATACCTCGAGTCTTTTCTCTTTGTCAGCATGTGGAGATCAGTAGATCCTTTTGAAGCTTGTAGAATAACCTTTCACAGTTCTGCAAACATTTTGATAAGAGAGGCCTATGGCGGTCGAGTGTTCTCAGCTAACCTGTCCATTTGAATTGAATGGCTGGCTTGTGAAGCCCAGTGTGGCTCTTTAGGTTACTGTGATGTTACCGGCACAGCAGGGGGGGCTGATAAAGATGCCTGTAATATCACACTCGCTCCTAAGGGGGCTGGTAAGTGTTAATTAAGTATTATATTTATTCTGGTATCAAAGAGAGGAGAGAGTGTGAGAGTGAAGGATGCAGGAAGCCAGACTTGTGTAAAGTTTCTCACATTTTACAGAATGGAAAATACCATTTTGACGTTTTTGAAGGTGGCAAAAATCTACTCGAGTCACCACTGTATTGGTTCTGATCAAATTCTGAACGATCACACCCCTAGCCAGAAGATATGTCAGACAGGCGCTAATATAAACCTCATCACATCCACTGGACGCCGCTAATTGCATCTGCTCTGCATGGCTGGCTGCCACGGCACTCAGACACACACTGGATGGACACACCTATCTGGTCCCTCCTCACCTTTCACAAACAAGCCGACGTGCCGGTGCCACGTGTTGTGCATTATGAATGTTATCGGCCTGCCGGGCGGCATGCAGGGCACAGGGCGCAGTAGAACAGGGACAGGATTTTCCGAAGGAAGTCCCCAAGACGTTCAATAAACCATGCACTTTAGTCCACAGGGATTATTTCTCCCTCGGCCATGAAATGAATATTTGCATGACCCCTCGCTCCACGGGTCATCGCCAACATCATGCTGTTGACTTTTATTAACTGTTTAGTTGTTCAGGTGGGAAGGGATTTGAGTCGATTACTAGTTTACCCCTGCCATTGCTGTTTGTGCATGTGTGTGTGAGGAGGCACTGCATTTGCTTGTAGAGCACTAGTGTTTTCTCACACTCCCTAGACCCTTGCTTTGGCCAACACTTGCCTTTTAGCATGAGACAATAGCCACTGATAGACAGCAGTAAATCGGGAATCGGCACGCTGGCGGACTGACCCATTGGCCTCTTTCACTCAGGAATTCCTGAAGTGTCCTAAGGGAATTGCCCCTGTGGTCAGTGTGACCAAGGCCTGGCCATGGAAGCTCTGACTGCTGAGATGCTGGTGGCTTTGGCAGATGCTGGCAGGCGGACGGGATTTTCCTGTTCCCGGCTATAGTGTGGAAGCCGCCGTCATTGGTGGGAGGCAAATATGAACTGACCCGTCCGGCCTCATCGCGGTCAGGGCTGACGGATGAGCCGTTTGCCAGGCTGAATGAAGCGTGACGTGTGGCCGTACATCGTAGGTCTCACAGATGGTTGCAGATGGGACCAGGTCATGGAGGTATGAGCTGTGGTTATGTGAGAGGAGTCATGGCATTGAAGCGGCGTAACCATAATAAACGCACCCTTCGAGCCGTTCGGTGGAAAGTCTAAGCAGAAAGGAACAGCTTGTGTCCTTGCATGTTTGCGGGAACATATAATGCAATGTTTTTTTGCAACTGCCCTGTAGAACTGGTGATGTAAGGCAGCCATAAGGCAGCGATGTGCCGTCATGTGTTTTTTTTCCGTTAGCTCTTGCTGTGGGTAGGGAGCGTCCTCCAATTCAGCCACGAAAGAAAACATCCTTCTTTCAGACATGAAGCTGAGGGGGTATATTTGAACTGCTTCCATGGCCATATATTACTGACTTCAGATCTGACTCACGTGAGTGATTGAGACATATGTGTTAGTAAGGAGTTCCTCAATCGTTATTGCAGACTGGGTGCAGCCGTCCACTCCGGTGCGATAATGCCAGCTGATAAGCTAATGCTCCTTTTTTTTTGACATCCAGTCTGATGTATCTATGTACAGTTAAACGGAGTCAGGGAGGGGTTAATTGATTAAACAGATCGGTACCTAATGCACCTCACCTTAAGGGACCCCTCAGAGCTGATGGCTTGTATCGTTCGTGCACACTCAGTCTAATTGCTGTATTAAGTAATGAAAATCAGTTGCTGCCAAGAGGGACGGGGTAACAAGTAGAGGAAATTAGATAATGTTTACAATAACCCTCAGACGGCTCCCTCGTTCTCTGTCTTACAAAGGGTGATTCCCCACCCACATGCAGACTCTCGCCCAGAAAAATGCAAGTTGGCAGTACTTTCTTTTCCCTCTTTATTTCTTTGTTTATACAGAAATGTGTGTCTTCACACTGACCAGTTTCTTTGAGTTCTTTACAAACTCCTCATTTTACGCACATTTGGTCTTCATGAAGCCTCCAGGAGCATGTGAACAGGAGAGTCAGCTGTGCGGGATTAGGCCTGCAGTAAAAAAACCCTCAACAGCGTAATCACCAGGAGCGAAACAAATTAGGAATCCGTTAGTTGTACACTGTTGCTTCACACCGTTTTCACACCTAGTTTGTTTGCTAATGTCTACCCCATCGGAGTCCAGACAGCATTACTGGCTTCGCTCTCTCTGGGTGGGAAGGATGATGCTCCCTCTCCCCCATTACTCCCTGCCTGAAGACATTGCATTAATGCAGCAGTTCAAAAAGCTGTGGTGGTGCTTTATGTGACTCGGAGGAAGCTTTACATTTGTGTGTGGACAGAATTGGGAGGAAAAACATGAACTTGGGCTGAGACCTGTGTGTTTTTGGTGGACCATGGTTCAGTTGTTTTGCTGCTGGAGTGGGTTCTTTGACTCAATAGCAATAGTAGAACCCTAGTTCTATGAAGATCTGTCTACTGAAGGTTTTCCACCAGTGTGAAGCGCTCTTTAACCAGGCAAAGAACCAGCTGTACATTCAAGTATTTACATGTGGTCACCTCAGGATTCCAGGATATCTGAAGAACCTTGTAAAGACCTTGACGCATGGTTGTTCTGTCAGACAGATCATCTGGTATTGTGTCCATATTGTGCAGCCCCAGCCTGTAGTGGATCTGTCTGGTAGCCTGGTAACTTCATGTGCAGTAAAATGGACATCGCTGAGTTTGTACCATTGAATGAAGAGGCAGAGGTGGGTTCTCAAGGCATAACTGGTTAGAATTACCTGGTCGGTCTGGTATCGCCCCCACTCCCCCCATGCTACCTGCTGTGCACTGACCCCCTGGCTTCTCATGGCACTTTTCCACAAGCCCACTCTCTCTCTTCCATGGAGAGGGGTCCAAACGCCTTCCAGATGGCCACTCCAATCTGCTCTGAGATCTTATCTGCGCCGCCACATGTCAATGCACGGCCTTTGCATCAAGTCCATCGCACTGGCCTTCTCCATTCAGCCACGGCTGTTCCTTTAAGGCCTGCTTGTTTGCGTTAATTGTGCTGGTATTTACAGCTCTTAATGATGCGGAGTTGTTCAGGGAGCCTCAGTTGTCTGTGTTTATTGGTCTGCACTCTGCTGCACAAAGCGATGTGCAGTAGACTGTTGGGCAGTAAATACTTGTTAGTTTGACTGCTCCTTCGAGACTCCGCTGTCAGCGATGACAACAGCTTAACTTGATTAACGTGTTTAAGACGTCTGCGGGAATGTGACGGGAACGGGCTGTAAATACAGATTTCCGCGTTTCGTCACCCAAATGATTTTTATATCATTCTCTACGCTTTTATTCATATTGAGCCACGATATGTACTCCGTACGTCCAAATGTTTGTGGACTCCCCCACACATGAGCAAATGCGTGCGCGCGCACACGCACCGCTTCTTTAGGCCCTACCAGTAGAATAGGACCTTCTGGAGCAGATAAACATGAACCTGTTGGCACCATGCCTAATGCCAGGAGTGGGCTAGATGAGTATGTGAGCTGTGGAGTAATGGAACTGTGTGTTTTAAAATGATGCTTCTCCATCCAGTACTTTTGGGATGAGTTGGGGATGAGGTGGGGTGTTGATCATCCCAACATCCTGACCACAGAAAGGCCCTTGTTGCTCAATGCTGTCACATCCCCACAGCAGTGCTCCAGAATCTAGTAGAAAGCCTTCCCTGGACAGTAGAGACAGTTACCCCAACAGAAACAGGCTAAACCTTATATTTATTTATTTATTTATTTATTTATTTATTTATTTATTTATTATACCCTTGATTTTGGAAGAAACCCTAAAAGGGCAGGTGTCCCAATACTTTTGTCCATATAGTGTCCTTGCATTGCACCACCACTGTTTCACAAGAATTTATGAACATGCTTTCTGGAAGCTTTAGGAATGAGCTGAGGACTTAATTACAGATCATCATATAGTAAGAGTGTTGCTCCATCATCCGGTTGCAGTATGTCTTTTAGCGAATCCAGAAAGACACCAGTGAAGCTTTGATGTGTCACGGGTAACGCAACCATAGTTAACGCAATACCATACGTTTCCATTTGAAGTTTAAAATGTACAAAATTATATGGTATATTATAGCAGTGGAATGTACTTTTGTTCATTTTTATAGATGACAGTATGTCATACGATGTCCAAAACCACATCGGGTATGTCTGGACACTGCATAATTTGCAGTTTAAGGGAAGTGTGTGAAGATTCGGGCATGCAGTTTAGTGTGTTGCTAACTGTTGGGGTATAAAGACAGGAATGTGAAACGATATGCTAAGTTTCATCACTGTCACAGAAGTCTTCATCTCCAAAATGGCAACTTTTCAGGAGGAGGAAAATCTGGAAGAAATACTGCCACATTCAAATTATGTCAAAGTGGAAACTGGCAAAAAGGAAGACACAAGGTTTTCATGTGAGAACAGCGATATACTAATTGGGAGATGTTCAGATTTGACCAATATTTCTGACTGATATTTAACCATGTATTATAGTAGTTTAAAAGAGCCAAGCAATTGGGTGACTACTGTGCTGTGAGCATTGGTCCACAGTTTCCATGTTGATATAGCCCCAATTAAAGACTTGCATTATTTTGACCAGATTAGGTGTGCACAGATAATAGTGCATTAAGTCAAGACACTATAGGCTGAAATTAACTTGTTCATGTCGATCATTTTTAAGATTTTAGGATTTAGGGTGGCCTCTGTCCTAGATAAATTGTCCCTTTTTTATGAACCGTGACCATAGAAAACGTGAGATCTCAACAGAAAATATATATATACCGTCGCTGTCCAGCAAAAACCTTTTTTTTTTTTCTTTTGACATAATTGGAATTTGGCAGTGATTAATGATGAATGGACAAAATGCAGAGGTCCAAAATACCTCTAAATAAATAAATCAATAAAATCTTATTACATTGACTTCCATTAAAAAGTAAAAAAGTTCTCCTTCTACTGTAAATCAGCTTTTTATTTCTGCATGACTGCAACAATATATTTATTTCTGTGCCCATTTAAGTTTACTGTATATTTCTGTATTAATTGTATTTCCACAAAGTTTTGTAACAAATTTGTAAACTCTTATTCTCTTTTCTTTTCTATTTTGACAGATAGTACAGAAATTTACCTTATATATTACCTATAGATGGATGTACACCAGCCTTACAGTAATGCTTTATAATATAATAATTACCATAATCATATTTTTTTAAATAGCAGAAATGGCTAGCTGTGCAAATGTATGCATATTTAGGAATATAGGGCCTCTATTTCTAGATTTCTTGTAAAACCATCAATACAAGAAACAAATACTTGTAGGAATATCAGTAATGAACTGGCACGGTATTCACTGTTATACCTATTGTTTTAAAAACCGACCCTGTTGACCTTTAGTGTCTGACCTTAATTCATCAAATTCAACACCTGGGGAAGCATCTGAGCTGACCTGTTGACCGTACTTATGGCACACATTAAAGCTCACTTTTTGACCTGCTCCTCTGTGGGCTTGTGCTATGTCTGCATATCCAAGATGACAGTTATTGTGATATCGGTTATCAAACGATTTATCTTGCAGCCCTCATGATAAACTTGTCCTCCTCTCGTCCTCCTCTCGTCCTCTGTCTTCTGGTCTTCAGCAGAGGCGCCCATTTCCGCCCCTGCAAGCAGCTCAAACAGCCGTGAACTCCGAAGCCCCGCAAAGCGGAAGTGAGAGACAAGGGGCCGAGCTGAAAGGGGACTTTGTTGCAGCGGGGACGGCTGGGGGAGGAGGTAAGGGGGGGGGGGGGAGCGGAGGGTGACAGTGAATCAGAGTGATGGGGAGAAAGGGGCTCGCTCGGCTCCCTCTTTCAGCTCTGCAGTCCTCCTGCCACTGGGCCTTTTGTCTCCATCCGCTGGGCCTCGGCCACAAAGACAGGATTTTCCCCCCTCTCTCCCCTCCCAACCATTTTATTTATTCGATTTCACGCCATGGCGGCCAAAACGGCCCCTTCCTCGCGTCCAAAACTGCTCCACAGCCTTTTGCAGCGAGGCAGATTCTCACAGAGACGCATGAAAAGGGCCTTTCTCGAGGGTCCCGGCCTGTTTTTAGCCCAGCATTCAGAGGAGAGCGGGATCCTCAGCTTCGGTCAGCTTTGGGTGTTGCTCACGTTGTGGGAAACAGATTGACCTGTGCAGGAACCTCACTCGTACACTTGTAGAGGTGTGTGGAGTGGAGGAGCGGAGACACTGAGACATTTGCTTTGTCCCACACGGAGCTGCCTGTGTTGAATGTTGACGCACTGCTTGGGGCTGCACAATATATTGTTTGTTATTCGTTATCCTGATATTGACCTGAAAAAAAAAACAGCGCCCAAAGCATTGGACCAATGCAGTGAGATTCCAGATTCTGTCTCATCTTTGATAATTTTAGGTTTTCAAGCAAGTAATTTTGGTCAAAACGTCACAAGCCGACCTTCAAACCAGACACCTCAAAGGTTCTTAATGTTTAGGTGTGTTTAGTAGAAGAGCAACTCGTATCTAGTGAGAACATCTGACTTGAAAACAAAGAAGGGATGTGGGTGATGTGGTGTTCTCACTATTGTGACAAATTACATCATATACTTTCACAGGTAGGGTTGAGTTGGGCTGGGTTGGGTTGAGTTAGTGCTGGGAAATGTGTCCATATATGCCTGATATCACTATCATGATCAATTATGTCATGACATGCTTTTCTGGGTATCTAATACTTCTAGAACAGGGGTGAAGAACTCCAGTCTAGACGGGGGGGCCGAATTCCTGCACAGTGTGGTTTTACTGGGTTTGGCTGGCTTCATTAGGACATGTCACAGTTGCAGCTTTTTTGCTGTGTTTAGGGACGGCCTTCAAGTCATCTCCTAATATTAGCGCGGTATACAGTATTACAGTGGACCGTGGGGTTGGGGTACTGGTGGCATAAGCAAAGGAATGGGGAATGCATGCTGAATGTTTTCAGGGAAGTTTTGCAGACTGGACTTGCAGACCCTTTTCATTCGGAACGAATCAACTAGTTTGCTGAACTCCCGGCTAGGGCTGGCCGTCTGATCAGTGAATGACTTGCACCATTCAGTGAGCTCCTATCCCACCAGTCAGTGAGCCAGGTCTGCCTCTAAGAAATGTAAATGAGCGTAGTGTGCTTATTGGCCGTTTATTTGGGCCCCTTGTCTTCATTTTAGTAAGATCATCATATGGTCATTAAACCCCATGGTTTAGCTTGTTACTATTATACCACACAGACCTGTTTTCAGACCTGCCCGATCATTATTGCCAACATTTCTAGAAAGCTCAGCAGCTACATTTACAGGAATGGCATTTAGATGATGCTCATTTTATTCTCCTGAATCGTGTTACACCGGTAGGGCGATACAGCGTTAGGTCTGACGTGGGGTGGGGTGGGGTGTGTTGTTCTCCATTATGCTACATCATCCTCTGTGTGTTTCATTAAAGAAAACAAGAAATTTATCTCCAACCACCAGCAATATCACATTGGGAATTTTCTGTTTATCGAGAACCTTGGCAAAGAACTAAATGGCAACGTTGGCTTCAAGAAGTGCAGTTTTATGTGTTGCCATATCGCCCACCGTACTGTCACCAGAGATATCTTTCCCAGTGCTGTAAAGTGCTGTGCTGTGTAGCATTTGTACTTTAAAATAACCCTCAAAATTATCGTGATGCTTCTCTGACTGGCAGTTGTCGTTGCTACTCCAGGCTCGACTTTGGACAAACAGGCAGGATAAATGTGTGTAGAACCCGGTAGTATTAATGTACCACCTCTGTCCACATGCTTCTTTCACGTTCAGTGACTGTTCTGTGTCTCTCAGCTCGTCCAGAAAAACGTGTCCTTTAATGTTTGGCTCAAAGCACAGAACTTATACTTCCCAACTGTAGGGGGAGCCCAGGAGCAAAAAAAAGGCTTTTTTCCGTAGTGTTGTTCTAAAATAAAAGGTGTTTCCACATGATCAGAATATCTGAATTGTACAGGCTGTAATTAATCACAGCACCAAAGCATCATTCAGGTCAGGTCATAATCCAATCCATGAGTTTCTGGAACTAATCAGATTTTTTTTTTTTCGTCTGCGTTCTGGAAGACCTTGAAGAGGAAAGCAGTTCCAGACTGTATCATGGAGAAAATACAAATGAACTGAAGAATGCAGGATGGCTTACCACAGGAGAAGGGTTTCTGGGTGACAGTGGAGATTCACTTCTTAAATTCCTCTTCCATTCTTACTGCTAAATTTACCATGGCCAGAAGTATCATCTGAGCTGACCGTCGAGGCCGGCTTAAGGAGGCCGGCGCAGCACTTCAGGATTGGTCTTCCATCTTAAACAGGCTTTTCTGTCCACCGGCCCACTTTTTCACAGCACCTCTCCAAGGTCCCTGCATTGTTGTGCATTTCTAAACCTCTCTCATTGTTGCTCCTTTTGACCGTCTCTTGAATGAACGTGTCAAGCCAGGCATTTTGGCTGCTTTTTTAACTGGGAAGCAGAAACGCAGCACATCCACAGATTCCGTGGATTGCGGAGAGCCTGCTCACGTTCTAGACACTTCCTAGTGTTTGGTAGACAGGAAAGTCACAGTTTTGTCTTTCCCTGAAATGTGAGGCAGAACTGGTTTGTCAGAATTCTGCTGTTTGAGGGATTCATAGGTATCGGTCATTCTGACATTACACTGATTTGCTGTGTAAATATAAAACTATATAAAGAATTCTTATCTGGAAGGAACTGAATCAGCAGTATGCCAGAGCTCTGTATGTGTCTGATAGTGAGTCATTACACCAGTGACTTCAGCTTTTTCTGTCTATTTGACTGTGCTAGAAATACTAAAACAGGCTAGTCCCTTGAACACAAACACTTCATTGAGTGATTATGATCTGGTTATGCTTGGTTATAATTCATTTGCTGTTTTTAACATCTCAAGGAAACCTAGAGAGCGCTCAACTGCTGCTCATTAGCTGCTGCTGTTATTGATCTGTATGTATGTCTGTGCAACTGAGTGCCTGTCAGCAAGTGGTGCACCTTATAAGTTCACCAATTTAAAAGGGTCACTATAAGCATTTGCTATTCGTTGAGTCGAGCCTTCCGCTCCAGTGTCCTCCAGTGATGGGACTGTGCAAAGACCTGGTGGAATTTAGTAGGTACTAAAGAATTATTGGGGCAGTGGTGGCTCAGCGGTTAGAGCGCCGGGATATCGATAACAGGGTTGTGGGTTCGATTCCCGGGCTCGGCAAGCTGCCACTGTTGGGCCCTTGAGCAAGGCCCTTTACCCTCTCTGCTCCCCGGGCGCTGGAGTTGGCTGCCCACCGCTCTGGGTGTGTGTGTGTACTCACTGCCCCTAACACATGTGTGTGTGTGTGTGTGAGTGTGTGTTCACTACCAGATGGGTTAAATGCGGAGGACACATTTCGCTGTACAGTCCACGCTGTACAGTGACGAATACGTGCACCTTTATCCTTTTATCCTTTATCCTTTAGAAAGAAGGTCAGTGCAGGAGTCTCTTTAAATGTCTTACTTCTGTTTCTCCATCTGATCAGTACAGGTCACGTGCTGTGGCTTTCAGGCTCGCAAATGTTCATGAGCATTTTACACTTCTCCTTTCTTGCTCGTAGTCGTCATTTTTCTGTGCTAGTTTTGTCATCTCCCAAAGCTGTTGGTTTTGTGGGTTTGACATGTGTAAACCCCCCCATCTACACCTAATGTAGTTTTTAGATGGTCTTCAGCATAATTGGAGTTCTTGTACAATCTGCATGCTGAAACAGCTTGTAGTACTCTAGGCTATTGTGTCGTGGCCTGTTACAGCTCTGTACAATACACTATGTGCTCACTTGGATTGAGGAAATGTCATATTTTGCCTCACTTTCACAACTGGGTCATGCTCTCGTGAAGAAGGGGGGGAAAAAGACGTACGATTGCATAAGTCACGATTAACCGTGGTTTCTTCAGACACAGAGCAGGCAGCTCTCCACCAGCACAAACGCGATGTTCCAGCTTTAGTGGGCAGCTGTGGTCAAAAGTTCATGACGCATTGCAGGAAATTCTTATTAGGAAGTCACTGCCCATTGGCTAGACACTTGTCAAAGAATGTCGTTGGCAGCTTAATAAAAAGGACTTTTGCATCTGGCAGTTGTGTTAAAAGTTTGTGACGAATGGACCAATAGAAGCGCTCCAAAGATGTTTTTTACCTTGACTTCCAATGAAATTTAACAGTGACAATATATACATGGGTACAGTGTCCTTCAGAGTTATTGGCACCCCTATATTTAATACTTTCTACACCCTTCAGTGGCCAAGATAGCAGCACCGAGTGTAATATTACTGGACAAGGTGGGGAAACTATGGCTGACCCTGGGATCATCAGTTATGGACTGATATTTGATGATGAAATAAAATCATGTTTATGTGAGATTCATTTTCTGCCTTCGTTTATAACCCTACAGTAATAAATATGCTAATCCAGGTAGATTTAGTCCCAGCCTCAACATTTTCTACTTGTTTGTGTTCTGGCAGAAAAGTGCACAAAATAAAATCGGCTACCTGCACAAGCCCACAGTTCCCATGTCACTTCATCATTAGGGAAGACGCACATTTTCACATACATTTTCTGTCGGCAGCTTCATTGTTTGGAGCAGAGATAGGGAAGCGAGGGTTGGAGTCCTGCACAGTTTGCAGATTTCCCTGCTCTAACACACCAACTAAACCTGGCAATTAATGAGTGAGGGGAATCAGGTGTGTGTGTGTGTGTGTGTGTGTGTGTGTGTGTGTGTGTGTGTGTGTGTGTGTGTGTGTGTGTGTGTGTGTGAATAGGAAAAGCACAAAACTGTGCAGGAATCCAGCCCTCCAGGACAAAGGGTCTTGGTTTAGACCAGTTGTTCAGTAAAGACATGTACAACCGTCTATTAGATCTAGATTAAAAGCCAGTAATGCAGAACTGCATATTGATGCTGTTGTGCAAAAACTCAAAATCAATGCATTTATTTAAACATTTTTCTCCACTTTTTGAAATCGTCTGAATCCAGAAATCTGTAATAATTGGACCAATAGAAATGCCCCAAAATAACTTTTTACCTTGACGTCCATTGAAAAATATGAAAAAAATTTTTTTCCAATGGTTGGATTTGTTGCCATTTTGGAACTGCACTTTTTCATGATCAAGGAGCTTAGTTTTTTATACATTTATTAAAAATAAAATGTTATTTTATAGCTTGTAAATTGTACAGAAAGTCAGTGGAAACATTAGCTTTGAAAAAGCAGTCATGGGTGAAACACTTTTTCATGACTGGACAAGACTAGATTGCCAGACAGGCCATCAAAACAAGCTGTTTTTCTTAGCTTACAAATCAGAGATATTCTTTAAAAAAATCGGCATGAACATCATTGATGAGCTGTAGAAAGTTCAATTTTGCGTATTGCCTTCCGCTTCAGTTGAAGACATGTATGATAAGTAATCTACTTTCCAGTCAGGGTTTCTCCTTACGGCTGGTACTTACGGACCATAAACCTTACACCGTGGACCAGTGCTGCTAGGTCAACCATAACACGGTTACCCTTGAAGCCTGCTGATGGCAGAAGTCATGGCAGAAGGCCCTTGACCCCGAGTCTTCTTGGATGAGGGTGCTGTCTATGAGAGCATATGGCCAGTCTGGGATTTCTTATCTCGCTGTCTGACCATCCTTGCCTGACCGACTCCCTTCAAACAAAGGGCTACTCGCCCACGTCTAACCTTCTGCCACTCTCTACACTTGGACCAGGACAGGAGGACACTGTGGGTAAGGTTTTCCTCAGAACATATGGCCATTGGTCAGATGTCGCTGGTGTTTTTGCTGAGACTGAGGAATAATTATATGAAAATACACTTGAAGGTTATAATCTAAAAGGTATCGTGTCTGTGTCTGTGTCTGTGTCTGTGTGTGTGTGTGTGTGTGTGTGTGTGTGTGTGTTACAGTGACTTATGGACGAAGCCATTTCTGCTGTATCTTCAAGTCCGGCGCCAAAATGTGCTAATGTGTTTTTCATTTGCCTGTCATGAATGCCTTAAGTGCACTGACCTCTGAGGCTCAAACATTCACTCCAGGTTGAGGTTCATTCTGAAGTCACTTGTACACCAGAGGTGGCTGCTCCATGATCCATGTTATCTACACAAAGTTCTTTGTACTTTTTTGCTTCAACCATTAGATCGCTCATCAAAGCAATGCTAATTCTCTAAATCTCACTATTTGGCTCGACTGATTTGTTCCGTTATTTTCCACATCAGTCGGTATGAAAAAAGTGGATATCACCCAACTCTGTCAGGGGTACCATCGCAGGACCATCTGAATAAGACATTAGCTATTTAGATAACATCTTCCCTGACGAGAACTGTAGCCCCAAGGTTTCTTGCTTTTTCATATGTTCTTATCCATGTTAGCATTTTGGGCTAAACTGCCTCTTTAACCATAAACATGCTGCGCTAAATGTGCCACCCTGAATCTTCTGAAACGGGAACTGAACACCTCATTTTGGCGTCAGATGTGTTTGTCTAATGGTCCGTCCTAAAAGTTCTGTGAAGTTCATTAAGCTCATTACTTTTAACCTCATCAGTCTATTCTATTTAGGGAGTGATTGGATCATGAATGTCAATGAATGTTCCGTAGACTCTCCAAGCTTGCACTTGGGTAATGGTTCTTCTACCGCAAGTGAAAAATGTAGCTTTTCAAAGTCCTACACTGTGCAGTATATAGCAAGATTGCGCTGGGCTGTCTGATACTGTATCTATAGCTGAGTAAGCTAAGCAAAGGCTAGCTTAGCGATTGGGCTACATAAGTAGTGCTAGCTTTCTGTAGTCACTTAGTCTGCATGTTAAGAAGTGGGGTTTCAGTCAGCCAGAGTCGTAAGCGTTCTGTGGTAAACCGAATGTTCCCGTGCTAACCAAGCTAATGCTAACCAGCTTCTCTCTCCTGATTCAGAGCAGTTTAACATTTGTAATGGTCAGACTGACGGTTTGACATTTATGGAGTGATTGATTTAAAAGTGTCGCAGTGTTCAGTGAGTTTTAGATAAGGAGTTATTACAGAATCCACGTAAAGCTAGAACCATCTGCGCTACTTCCCCACCCTCAGTAATACCATTTACCACAGTAATGTAGTGAAACTGTATGACTATGACTCTGCGACATTAGATAGCGGCGGTTTTACTAGTTAGCTAACATCTTTCCTGACCAGGACTGTAGCCCCCAAGGTTTCTTGCCTGCGTTGATCTGTTGTTGTATTTTGGGCAAAAATGCCTCATTAACGTAAGCATAAATGCTTTCTTACTGAAACTTCATAATGGGGTCATGCACTGTTCGTTTGTTAGTTTGACGTGCCTACAACGAAAGTTTAAACGTGCTGTGCTAAACTCATTACCCTGAATCTTCTGAAACAGGAACTGAACACCTCATTTTGAAGATGGCGTCATGTTTTTGTCTAACGCTCCGTCCTAAGTTCGATAAGCTCATCGTTCTAGCTCAATCTCGACTGAATCAATTTGAGAAGCTCAGACTTCTCTAGACACGTTACTGATTGATGAGTCAGGCTAGAATTTGGCACATGCAGCCTTTTGATCGCTTGATCTGCTTAGGCCTTGCAACACAAGATGAAGTCGTAGGCTGCAGTGGCGAGCCCGCGTGTGGCCTCCTTGTGGGTGCTGAAAGCAGCTGACCGCATGCAGCCTCTTCACACTGCACGGCTTCCTGTCCGAGGACATCCTTCCTCTTTTTGTTGTGTCAGACGGAGAGCTTCGCTTGCTAGTTTGCTTTTCTTTCGCCTGATGGGTTTATTTTCAGCTCTTCAGATTGTTCGAGGAGCAGACGAAATTTGATGCGTTTCTTCTAAAAAAAAAAAAAAAAGGAAGGACGGTGATCTCGCGGACAGTTAGTCCTGCCTTGACACCATACGCACCATATGAGAGCGAAGTAGAGAGAGAGCGAGCTTACAGAAAATCTGCCAGCCTTCAAATCTGTTTACTGATCTCACACGAGATAAAGTCAAGATGCCACTGTAAACCTCTTATTTGATCTCGTAGTTGCCAGCTTAGGCCTCCAAAATAAAGGTGTCAAAAAGAGGTTCTTTAGGTTCTTTAGAGGGGATGGCATAGAAGAACCTCTCATTAAAGAATAGATAGTAAAGTTTTTTGGTACCATTCAGGACCCACCTTGTTCTGCTGACTCATTAAAGTTGAGGCAGGATACGTTGATTAGGACAGGGCAGGCCAGGGTCTGTTTGCATGCTAATGAAAGACTTTACACTGTCCTGTGAGAAAGGCCATTAAGAAGGTCTTTATTGACAGTGCTTGACCGTGTGAGAGAGTGTGAAAGTGACACGCACTGGCTGAGAGTTGAGGCATTTTGGAAGGGCCTGAGTGGTTTCCCTTCAGTTCCTCAACCCGGCTCCCCTCGGAATTAACATTGACAATGAAGCTCTAAGTGCTACCACTGAAAAATCGTTGTGATGAAGGGAAAAAAAAACGAAACAAAAAAAACACCACCACCAGAATGTCCAGTCTGCACCCTTTTTCTACCTGCACATTTTT
Organism: Salminus brasiliensis; assembly: GCF_030463535.1. Classification (NCBI taxonomy): domain Eukaryota; kingdom Metazoa; phylum Chordata; class Actinopteri; order Characiformes; family Bryconidae; genus Salminus; species Salminus brasiliensis. The sequence goes on from NC_132883.1 coordinate 13,957,177, forward strand.
AACCGGCGATACGTCTTCATTTGTGCAGTTGCACTTAGAAAAATAACGCTATGGGTGCCGCATCCGTCTGGTGGTTGCAATGTAGATGTTCTCATGTGATGAGAAGCCCTTGGCATGAAACTAACCTCTTCTGGCAGCAGCTGTGGGCTAATAGCCTACATCTCAACAGAAGTTTTAGATGCTTGAGAGGCAGCAGAACATGTGCCACTTGCCCTCACCACAAATGTACCGCTTGAAGCGTCACAACATCAGTAGACCAGCTTTGTTTTCATTTCATTTTTTTCATTTTCATTTCTCACACAGCGGCTGCCATGCTTAAGCAGGCGGGGCTAATAAAACCTTTAAGGAAATGGCTCAGGAAGAAATATATATAGAAGGGCTGCAGTCAATAATGTTGCTAATGAAGCTTTGTTGGCAACAGATGATGCTGTTGATTATGTAGCTTAATGGCGCTAGAGCAGAGGCCCGGTCCAAGAGGCCCGAAATATGCCAACTCCTTTTCAACAGTTTTTTTCGTTTTCCTGTAAGGTGTGTAAAACCAAGCTTCCCTGGCACAGTAGCACGAGTGTTATTGAGGAGCATCTTGGCTAAAACACTCTGCATCCACTGCAAGAGGAATTTCTTCTTTCATGGGAGCTTCTCTGAGAATATTCCAAAGTAAATTTATTGGTTTATTTTTTTTTATTATTAATTTTTTGCCTTGTGTTTGGGGACAGAAGAAGGATTTGTCCACAGCTGGATTAGCTATAATGCTACCTAGCATATTTATAATACAAACCACTAAACCAACTGTGCTGTTTCAAGTTGCCCCCCCTTCCCCCATTTATTTATTTATTTATTTATTTATTTTCAACTGGTGGGGCTTCAGTTGTGTTCTTAAAACTCAGCTCTGTCACACATCACAGAGACTGTAGACTCGACTCAGTCTCACACCCACAGACTATATACTTGATTTTTATTTGACTCGCACCCAGAGACTCTGAAGCCGACTCCTACTCGCACACCAAACACTGTAGACTAGACTCGGACTTCCATCGCAGAGACTCTTAGCCTTGACTCACAGCCAAAGACAAACCTCACCTGGACTCGCACCCTAGAGGCTCTAAACCTGACCCAGACTCGCAACTTAGAGACTCTAAACGTCACCAAGGGATTTGTGAACTCCTCTGGTCAAGTACTGATGATATTGGGAATAGTGTGATGATCTTGTGTGATTGACCACGGTTATGAAAAGCTTGTCTGTTGCTTCAAAACTGAAGACATTTCTGACTTGGCTTGGCTGATCGGCTACGTTTGAGGAGGAAATTGGACAAATGAGATTTATTCAGTAAACTAGAGGCTTTTCATCCTTTAGAGATGAAAAGCCTATGGGCCTACATGATGTCCCGTTGGCAACTCCTCTGCAATGCCTGAAGTATTCTGCAACGGGACCAGTTTAATAATTGGCAGCATGGGCAGGAACATGGCTTTTAAAGTGGCTTTCGGGAAGATGCTGCAAGTGATACATGTCCCTTGATATCACACTCTTGCTCCTTATTTTGATGGGGTGTGTGTGTGTGTGTGTGTGTGTGTGTGTGTGTGTGTGTGTGTGTGTGTGTGTGTGTGTGTGTGTGTGTGTGTGTGTGTGTGTGAGAGAGTATGTGTGACTGGCTCCTCTGTTCCCATGTGGCTCAGCCATCGGCACAGAGCCATCTCCAACACAAAGGTGAAAGGCAGTGCAAAGCTACCGCGCCTTCTCCTTTTCCCATCTCAACTCCACTGACCGCTGTCCATACATTGTGTGGCCCCTTTAGAAGAAATCCTGCCCCGAACAATGAACAGTGTTGGTAGATTGTTTAAGGAAACACCGGCAGCTTTTGTCGTCAACTGCGTGCTGTCATTTCCTTCCTAAAACAGCAGAGGCTGAGGCCGGTCCTGTCTCTGAATTGGTCCCGGTGTTTGGTTAAGGTCAGCGTGAGTAATCAGCAGCGCCTCTACAATGTCTATTTTTTTTTCTTTCCACTAGAGTTCATTGAGAAAAATCAGTTAACAGCTTGCTTCCTTTGCTCTGACATATGGACTCTTCCATGTTCCTCTCTCGTTCTGATTGCCTTGGGCTGCCACACAGCGAGTAACATGATTCCACTGCTTCTCTCGCCAGCTGCAGCAGACCCACACTCACAAGCTCTAATTGAGATATACTAACTATCCTAGAGTTTTGGCTACTGTGCTGTGTCACATTTAGGAGCACAATTAGCTGTGGTTCAGGATTGTATACATATCTCATCTCTTTCCTTTTGTTTTCAAGGATTAAAAACATATCCAATCTTCTTTTTCAAATCAGATTTAACCATCTTTCCATTTGTAGTCAAGGATTGATAAACATTGATAAAACATATTTTTTAAAGTAAGTTTTATCCCCATTAGTAGTTAAGAATTGAATATATATATATATCTGATCTTTTCAAATCAGATTGAACCCCCCTTTTATTAGCAGTTAAGATTGAATACATATCTGATCTTTTCAATTCAGATTGAACCCCCCTTTTATTAGCAGTTAAGATTGAATACATATCTGATCTTTTCAATTCAGATTGAACCCCCCTTTTATTAGCAGTTAAGATTGAATACATATCTGATCTTTTCAATTCAGATTGAACCCCCCTTTTATTAGCAGTTAAGATTGAATACATATCTGATCTTTTCAATTCAGATTGAACCCCCCTTTTATTAGCAGTTAAGATTGAATACATATCTGATCTTTTCAATTCAGATTGAACCCCCCTTTTATTAGCAGTTAAGATTGAATACATATCTGATCTTTTCAATTCAGATTGAACCCCCCTTTTATTAGCAGTTAAGATTGAATACATATCTGATCTTTTCAATTCAGATTGAACCCCCCTTTTATTAGCAGTTAAGATTGAATACATATCTGATCTTTTCAATTCAGATTGAACCCCCCTTTTATTAGCAGTTAAGATTGAATACATATCTGATCTTTTCAATTCAGATTGAACCCCCCTTTTATTAGCAGTTAAGATTGAATACATATCTGATCTTTTCAATTCAGATTGAACCCCCCTTTTATTAGCAGTTAAGATTGAATACATATCTGATCTTTTCAATTCAGATTGAACCCCCCTTTTCCATTAGTAGTTAAGATTGAATACATATCTGATCTTTTCAATTCAGATTGAACCCCCCTTTTCCATTAGTAGTTAAGATTGAATACATATCTGATCTTTTCAATTCAGATTGAACCCCCCTTTTCCATTAGTAGTTAAGGATTGAATGCATATCTGATCTCTTCAATTCAGATTGAACCCCCCCCCCTTTTATTAGTAGTTAAGGGTTGAATACATATCTGATCTTTTCAATTCAGATTGAACCCCCCTTTCCATTAGTAGTTAAGAATTGAATACATATCAGACTTTTTTACCATAAAAAAATATGTATTTTTACCGAATGCATATCAGAGTTTAACTGTTTCCATTTGCAGTTAAGGTTGAATTCATATCTGATCCCGATACCTATTCACACAGATACACCATCTCTAGTGGGCAGTCTTTGCTGGGCCGGCCCTGTCGGTGTATGCTGGACTGAGCTGGTAGAGTCGGAGCCTGCTGGTACATAGGAGAGCATTTGGTCTTCCCTGGCATGTGGTATATGTCTCATTTCCGTGAAGACCCTTTACTATAAGACTGAGAGGCATTTTCATTAAGGTTTCTATTAGAATGCATATTTAATGCTCTTGACATTCATGTTTGAGGGGGACGCTACTATTCGTACATACCTGGAAGAGGTTGTGAGGAAATTACATTTACCGGCCTGACATTTATTACCACGTAAACAAACGAACGCCTTGTGCGTCCTCTCCGCTTTCTAAGTCTGGTATAATCTCTGTAGCACCTGGCGGCGGCCGTCGCTGCTGCTGCTTACTTCACACTCTCCGTTGCCTGGAGAAACAGCGGCAGTTTCCATGGCAATGTGGCACAGCGGTGCGGGATTTGTTTATTTACTTGCTTTGTGACGTCAGTGCGGGGGGTTCTGGTGACGCTGTGCTGCCGTAGAGGAGGACAGACCAAGGTCTTCTGCTGCATAAAGACGAGAGCGCTCCTGCAGCAGCTTCTGCCATCAGTGGGCTCCAGTAGAAGATACTGAGATGTACGGTTATCTTGGATTATATACAAGATGCTCCAAGCGAGGCCATAGGTTCCATATAGAACCATGCTTGTGGTAGAGATGTGTGAGGCTAAAGGTCTGATGTAAACGTCTCTATTACAGACTTGAGCCGCAGTTATGGCTTCCTTTACAGTAGCTTCTACCTTTCAGGGAAGGCCTTGCATTAGATGTTAGACCATTTGCTGTGATGGTTTGATTGCATTCAACCACTTGAGCATTAGTGAGGACAGGTACTGAAAATGGGATGAGTTAGTTATGGCCCTTCAACTCATCGTAAAGGTATTGGATGGAGCTCCATCATACCAGAGAACACTGCTCCAGTGCTCCACAGCCCCATGCTGAGAAGCTTTATACTACTATCGCTAGGCTAGCTAAGGTGGTATTTGAAGTGGAGTAGTATTGTGTTATGAGTCAGCGATGACACATGCAAATGAGGTGAAAGATTAGTAAACAGTGATTGTATTTTATCTATAAGGAAATGGATGGTATGTGATAATACTGTGATGGTATTAGTTAATAACGGTAGTGTGTCGTATAGGGCCTGATTCATTTCCAATCCTTTGTTTTTACCACTGTGTTCTAGCAGTACGCCCTCATTCATGGACATTATTTACAGCCAACAGTAGTGAGTTCTCAGAAGGTAGCATAACTGTGGAACATTAAACCTAACGTAACATCTGTACTTCTAGTACTTTGGTTTTTCTTTTTCCACATACTAGTCACGTTACTTGGCCCCATCCAGTCTGCGACATGAAAGCAACATGGAGAAGAGCTCAAACACAGAGCCAACCGAGCAACTCCAGCAACTTATATAATCGTTCATTAATTGTAATCAAGTAAAAATGGTCAGTTAATCATGATTCTGATATATAGCTGATATCATATCGCCCATCAGACTAGACATCCCTAGTATTATTAACTGAACAGATCATTAGGGGTCCAAACCATGAAAGCTTGTTTTACTTGTTAATTTAGTTTATTTAAAAGAATGAATTTTATCATATTAATCTAATCTCTACAGTTCATATACATATGCAAAGATTTGAAGGAAATATTGAATACATGCTCTAATTTCTTAAACTACTATTATTTACTCATTTCTTAAGCTTGAAATTGTCATCTGGGAGGTCCCAGGTAGGCTGTTTTTCTTACCCCTGATAAACAGCCCAGCCCAACCCCACCCCACTGCTCCCCCCCTTTTACGGATGCTCAGCTTCCTGGCGCTCGGCCCTGCGGCTCTTTTGGCCATCTCACACATGGATGAGCCGTGTCAGGATGAGTTTGGATCTGCCATATGGGAGATTTCATTAGTGCACGCCTGAGGGACAGAGAACCACACAACCACCAGCAGCATCACCTGTCTACGTTTTAATTGAGCATTGCTTGTAGACGTCTAGATGTCGTGTTCTGGGTAATTGAGATCTATGTTTAGTTAAAAAAAGAAAAGGTTCAGAAGTGTGTATCACTGCTGTCATAACAAAACCTCATATCTCAGAAATGATGATTATGAGCGTGCTCACAGTGGAAATCTAGCGTTTTTAACTGTGATAAATGTATTATTATTTAGCACACACACTCTGCTTGCTTTCAGTTGTCTAACAGCTGTAACTCTGCATCTGTAGGTATCCCTCAGCTGTCTGACTGTTCCTGGTTGAGGGCCCGGAACACAAAACGGAGGATTAAAAAGTCAGTAAAACGCTAATAGCTGGTTTAGAGAAGGATAAGTTGCAGTGGCAGACGCCTCTCGGTGGAGCAGCATATGTAGGGTGTGTGGGGCCGGCGTGTGAGTGGGAGACCTAGTCTGTCATTAAGGGCAGGGCTGGGACGCTTGGCAGGAGCGAGGGAGTGGTAGACGTGGCACCCGTCCTGTCTTTGTGGCGAAGGGCACGGGGGTGAGAATCGGCACATTTAACATCCTGCTGGCCAATAAACTGGACTGGGGAAAACTTAACAGGATAAGCGGTTTACACTTTTAAGTGTAGGTAGAGTAGGGCTGGCCGTTATGATGATATGCTATTGGTATTCGGATACGTTATGGGACGATAACTTTTTTTTGTGTGTGTGTATTGGTGTATTACTGGTGCATCTAGAGCCCTGAACACCTACATGTGTCATAAAAAGGAGAATAAACAACCTATTGTGCTTTTCATATTTTTAAAATTATTTTTAGTAAATATTTTCTTTAGGAAATGCTATTTTTAAACATAACTGTGCTTATAGCTTTATTCATTTATTTATTTTGCGCAATTCCTGAATTTCTGGTGCAACTTTGTCTGTTCCAATTAGTTTTCTAACCTCAGAAAAATGGAATATCCTAATAAAGTTTAGATTCCTTTGTCCAACTTCTTATTTTTTCCACTTTTAGACATAATGCGATTCCAGATGTTGTGCTTTACATTGTATCACAATTTGATGATGAATGGACCAATAGAAATGCCCTCCATTGAAAGCTCCGAAGGTTCAGTCCTTCTCCTGCAAAGTTGCCGTTGAGGAGATGTGAGGTTTTTGCATGACTGTGATGATGATGAGGATGATGATGTCATGAAAACGTCCAGTATTGTGGTGAAGTGTTCTGGCCATATCGCCCACCCTTCACTTAGTGTCCGCAAGGACTAACAGGCATCTTCTGAGGGGCAGCGCAGACATGCATATACACACACACAGAGCATACTGATGTGGAAAGATGAAAGGAGAAGGACAGACAGGCAGGCAGACAGGCAGGCAGACAGGCAGGCAGGCAGACAGACAGACAGACAGACAGACAGACAGACAGACAGGCAGACGCGCACACACACACACACACACACACAACAAAGCTGAATAGAAGAGCTAGTATGAATAAGGCAAAGGCGTGTTGAAGCAGAGGGGAATTGACAATCTGGCCGCGCTGTGCTGAGCTGAGCCGAGCCGAGCCGGTGCAGCGTGGAAGACGAGTGGAGACAATTGAGGTGGTTTCAGGTAATTTACCCCACACACACTCTCGTGCGCACACACACTCACACAGGCTGAGTGAGTCTACCTTCAGCGAGTGCTGCCGCCAGCCGCCCAGAATAGTTTTACACAGCCATAATTAGAAGCAGCTTTGAGTGGCAGACTCGCTTTCTCCTGGGGAGACACACACACACGCGCACACACACACTCTCAGACACTGAACGAGAGAGAGAGAGATGTGGGAGCTCTGAAGATCTGTTTTTAGCTCTCTTGCTTTCTCGCTCTCTCATTCTTTCTCCTGCTTTCTCACACTTTCTCTCTCTCTCTCTCTCTCTCTCTCTCTCTCATTTTCTCTTTTTTTCAGAACTCTCTCATTCTCATTACTTTCTCTGTTATTTCTCCTATGCTCTTACTCACACTTGCTCTACTGGTTGTTTACTCACTCACTCACTTTTGTTTTCACTCTTTTTTTTCTGTGCTCTCACTTTCTCCCTTTCTGTTATATCTCTTGCGCTCATTTACTCCTATGCTCTCATGTTCTTGTTCGGTATATCTCGCGCTCTCTCTCTCCTTCTCTCTGTCTCTTGCTCAATTGCTCATTTACTCTTTTACTGAATCCCAAAATGAACTCCTCTATATTACCTCTCATCCTTCTATTTCTCTTTCACTATTTTTGATTCTCTTTTCCTCTCTCTCTTTCTCTCTCTCTCTCTCTCTCTCTCTCTCTCTCTCTCTCTCTCTCTCTCTCTCTACCCTTCTGACATGAGCATGTAATTACATGAGGTTAAGATGTGTGTACATCCATGCGTGTGTCCCCACTTCCCTGCACTTTCGCTGCTGGCGAGTAGTGTCCAGTCTCAGCAGGGGTGTCGCTCCTGTAGCTTTTCAAAATCCCCTCTTTTTGGCAGAGAGACAGGCTGGACCTCCCAGTGCTCTTCTTCTTTCTGCTAGCAGCCTGATTAACAGCTCTGCTCTGTGTGAAAACCAATCCGCTGCTTCTCACTTCTCTTATTGTCCTGAATGTTGACAACACAAAGTGGAAAGATGAGACTGTGGTCAGTGTTGGGTGAGAAATGTGATGTGAAATGAGCTTGTGTGTTGTGGTTGTTTTCTTGGGGATGGACTGTTTGTAAATAATTCATTTTGTACAAATCATGAACAAAACCATCTGATAAAAAAGGAGAAAAACATGAAAATACACAGATGGATGCATGGAGGCATCTCAGAAGGCACAACACGTCAATTGTCAACAATGAGGCTATTAATGTGTAAAACTGCATACGTGAAAGAGACCCTCTTCCCTAAAGAGCTGATTATAATATCTGTCCTCTTTCAATGTTGTTTCTTTAGGCCTTTCTGCAGAGGATAAGGCAGACAGCGGAAGACCAGCAATGTCTGACATCAGAACAAGTCAAGGTATGAATGCTTCTCTGTTCCGAACTCGCACACATCTTACACTCATAAAATGATGACATAGTTACAGTGAAAGGGGAAACGCTGACATTTGAGGAAGCTTTGGGGCAAACATTTGTCTTGCACTGCTAACATCTCTGCTTGTTTCTGGCCTCAGATCTTGTTCTCCAACATCGAGGAGATCCTGGACGTCCACCGTGAGGTCCTCTCTGCGCTGGAGGCCAGTCTGCAGCCTGAGCCACAGCATCACCATGCCCTTGGACACGTCTTTCTCCAGTTTGTGAGTTCCTTCTCTCGGCTGCCTCTCAGCTTTTATATACTTCTGGATATTCACCTCATGTCATGATGGGTCCGACATGAGAAGTCAGAGAATGGCCAGACTGGTTGGAGCTGACAGAAAGGCTACAATATCTCAGATAACCCCTCTGTACAATAGTGGATGGGCTACAACAGCAGACGGTCATGTGGCTGCAGTGGACACAGGATTACCAAAACTGGACTGGAGTAGAGGACTGGAATAATGTGGTCTGGTCTGATGAATCTCGGTTTCTGCTGCTGAGGCTCACAGATGGCAGGGTCAGAATTTGGCATATATATATACAGTCATATCAAAATATTATGAACCCTGGCTTCGGATGACACTAGCAAGACGCTGTGGCATGGACTCTATTGGGTGACAGAAGGTGTTCATTATAGAGGTTAACTGGTCCACAGTGGTAAATTGTTTGCTCTTTACCATCTGCTGGAGTTTTCGCTCCCCTCTGGCATCAGTGGCCTATGTAAGAAGTCCATGAGGTTCCAAGAATGGACTTCTCACACATTGAGTACCTCCTAACATCATACCAGTAGTGCCCAGCAGGCCATTGATGCCAGAGGGGAACAACGACAATGGTTTATTAGATTCAGAATGAGCTAGTAGTAGGAAGTAATATGAAAATATGAAATCCCACCAAAGTTTTGTCATAACTTTGTAAGGTTTAAACCCTAAACCTAAACATACTCGCATAGTATTTACTCAGTACCCTCATCCTCAGTCAATCCAAAGCCTTTATCCTGCCTAAGCCAGACTGCAGACATCTCTATATCTGTGTATAACTGCACACGTCTGAGCTGAAGTCATGCTGGTGGATCTTGATTAGAACGCTTGCCCAGACTGGGTTTAGATATCTCGCAGCAAGTAGCCATGCTGACGTAGCTTCAGTGTCAGAGTTGGATCTTTCTCCACATTAAGTCAGAGACCTCCAGCCCCTGTCAGAGGAGCTATTGCATAATTCAGGACAAGGAGCTTTTGGAGGGCTGTGGACTTCTGGAAAGAAACACTGCCAAAGCAGTACACACAGTGCTGGGGTTGACCCAGCTTTGGCACAGGGGTTGTGTTATCTCAAAAAATAACAGAATGGAGGAGGGAAAAGTTTCAACAGCATGAGTAATGCCTGTATTTAACACAGCAGTCAATATTTGCTTTATTTACATCACTAAACTCCTGTTCAAGGCCCTTCAATGCCAGTGTTGTGAATTAAGACGGTAAAAATATGTTTGTCAAAGGGACGAACAGCGTTTGGGCTATTTTGGACACAAGTGCGAGCTTTCATATTAGGAATTAAACCTGAAAATGAAAGCGAGCAGTGTGTGGTTTGAACTTTCCTGGCTGGGTTCCAGAGGGAAATTGGCCTAAAAGGATCAGTTCTAGTGTTCTTTCTGACCCTGACTTTTTGGTCTTTGCTACTGGCCAAGGTCAGATTGCTCTGTTGAGACATTGCTGAAAGATATGTTAATTCATAAACTGGCTATATATATATATATATTATATGGTTTAAATTCTCATTTGTCTTTGGGTTTAATCCAAACATGCCAGATTAATCACACATACCTCACCTCAGTTCTTTTAAGCAGGCATTAATTAACTACATGGTTAAAAATAAAATCACTTTTCTTCATTCTGATAAGGTACTTCATAAAGTCAACATATGTAACCTATTACTGGGCTCTAACCCGCATTAACTCAATTGCTCTTAGGCTTTTAAGCTTTCACCTGGAATGTGTTTTGCCACAGCATGAGCCGTATGGGCCAGCCTGCTTTAAAGCATATGTAAAGCAGACAGATGTTTGCTTCGGTGATGTAATGCATTAGCTCTGTGAGGCCGCCAGCATCTCCCCTTACAGGTGCTGTGGCCTGGGGGGATTTATTAGAGCACTGTGACCACTGCTGAACATGATCTCTCTCTCTCTCTCTCTCTCTCTCTCTCTCACTCTCTCACTCTCTCACTCTCTCTCTCTCTCTCTCACTCTCACCAAACACAAACACTCATACTGTCCATACTAATGTCAGGATTCCCATATTGTGTGTGGTTGTATATACACAGATCAGCCATGACACTGAAACGTGTAGTGAAGAACACTTGATCTGGTTACAATGGCATCTGTCATGGGCTGGGATATGCATATTGGGCCCCGTCAGTTCTTGTAACTGATGTGTTGGAAGCAGAAATAAAATGGCAAGCTTAAGGATCTTTGGCACTTTGATGAGGGTCAGAGCATCTCCAAAACAGCAGATCTTGTGGAGTGTTCCCAGTATGCAGTGGTCAGTACCTACTAAAAGCGCTCCAAGAAGGGAGAACCAGTGAACCGGTGACTGGGTCACGGACGCCCAGGTGATGCATGTGGCGAGGCTATTGTAGGCTAGTCCATTGGGATCTACTGTATCACAGATTGCTGAAAAGATTAATGCAGTATCACCAAAAGAGTAACTAGAAAAAATACATGACTTTTACTATAAGTTAATGTCAACGTCTGTGGTTCAGGTGATCTTAGAACATTTCTGTGGCCCCATTCATCATTACATTCTTACAATAAAGGCCAGCTGCTGTTTTCAGATGTGATTACTTGAAGGCTAACTACAGTACTCATAACAGCTGCTTACACAGTGAAGAACACATGAATAAACCAGTACTGAATGAATTAAGCTTGTGCCAGTAAGAAGACCTTCTGTGTTTTAAATAAGGTAAGTAACATGATGTTGACAGAAGGGTTCCAGACTGAGGTTTGTAACACTGTCACATTCCCCAGTGGAGAACCATTAGGCAGATGCCTTGTTTGGAATGTGATATATCAGTTCTGTGCTCTACTCGTACTACATGACTTACAGTACAAAAGCACAATTTCTCTTAAGGAGATGTGGGAGATGAAGGAGATTATCTTAATGTGGCAGTAGATATCAACACTTTTAGGTCTGCAGCCACAGAGGTGAATTTAAGAGAGATGATGTTCAGTAGTAACACTAAATTTCACAGTTTATTTATATACATATATTTACTTTTGATACTTACAGGAAGGGTTTGGTGAGAAAACACTTTTACACAATTTTCCACTTGACCCAGATGTAGTACATCAGCCAAGACGTATTTGGTGTAAAGAGCATTCCTCCACCAACCCCACCCTCACCCCCGCTGTTCAGCTATGCAGTAACATTGTGTCAAAAGTACTTTTAAAAGTGTGTCATTTTGTAGTGGAGTATGGATATGTCTTTTATACTTTTAATATTTTACCAGGAGAAGTAGCATAGTGATAGTTTCCCAATTAGACCCCTGCCTTGAGTTTCGTTACTTCATATTATATGTCAGACAGATGAATGACGGTCAATGGCCTGCTAAACCAATACAATGTCATTTATTTTATAAACCATCCTCCTGTTACTGGCATAGGCTGTTCATAAAGTGCTTAATAGAGAACCCCTTTACTGTTATAACTTCCTGCAAATGCAAAGCATAGCCACAGACCAGCTTGGGGCAGCGTGCCTGAGGATTCTTAGCCCATTCCTCATGGGCACTGGCCGCCAGTCCACTAATAATAATGGGTTTGCCGCTGCAACTGCCTTCTTCAAATTCCACCAAAGATTACTGTGGATTTCAAGTCCGGTGACCTGACAGCCACTCCAGAATCTTCCAGGACGACAACGTCTGAAACCAAGCCTTGGTGGACTTGGAGGTGTGCTGGGATCATTGTCCTGTTGCAAGGTCCAGTTATGCCCAAGCTCCAGCTTTCTCACAGAAGGCATGATGTTTTCTGCTAGGATTATAGTACTGATAGTCAATTGAATCCCTCTTGCTCAGCACACACTGCAGGTTTCCAGAGCCAGAGGAAGCAAAGCAGCCCCAGTGCATCACCGATCCAAACATACTTGAAAAGTTCCAGCTTTGTTTCATTGCTCCACAGAAAGTTTGGGATTCTGTTCTGTTCGGGTCTGTGGAGAAGGAAGACTCTGGTGTATAGCTATGCTTTACATTTGCATGTCGATACCATAGCTTAGCTCTACATACAGGAACAGACAGACACACTTGCCAAACGGACCTTTTCAGTGTCATATGATGTGAAGAAGTGGAAGTGGGCCGAGCAGAGGAGCTCCACCACAATCATTGACGTGTGGAGAGGTAGAGCGAGAGGGAGCAAAAGAAGGGCAAACGGTAGCAATAGCTCTCCAGCCATTCATTGTCCAAAGCCCATTACTACAGAGCAGCCCATGGGAGGCCAGCGTGTATCACTTTTCACCTCCGTTCACAGATAAGCAGTCAGCCCCAGGAGAGATGGAGCAGCACCTAAGCCAAGGTTACAGCCCGCACTGCTTCGCTACGGCCCAGCTAATCACAGTTCAGCCAAAGCTCCATACATAATTTACATGCAGTGTCCTCATTCCAGGCTCATTAGCCTCTGCTCAATAGCCAGGGTCTTTAATACTGCGCTGTCTGTCTGCACTCGAAAACACAAACATGTCCACCCCGTTCATCTGCCGACAGCTCGACCACCGAGCAGAAGAAATGCTTAGACTGATAGTGTGTGTGTGTGTGTGTGTGTGTGTGTGTGTGTGTGTGTGTGTGTGTGTGTGTGTGTGTGTCTGTGTGTGTGTGTGTGTCTGTGTGTGTGTGTGTGTGTGTGTGCACGCGTGTGCGTGCGTGCGTGCGCGCGATACTTCCTGTTTGTGAGCCCATATCTGTCCGCTTCTCTCAGGGTGTGACGATAGTTCAAACTCATGAGCTTCGATTTCACTTCCTGTGTTGTTTTGAATAACGGAAGTCAGGTAGCAGCCACTGTACTGAGTCTCCTTTTCAGAACTGCTTTCATTACCTTTTGCCCTGCAGACGGCCTGCTTGTGTACGATACGGTTCTAGCAAAGGCTGACTGGGTTCTCCCTGTAAAGAAAGCTTGGCTTCTGATGATGTGAAAACACAAACACTTAGTTCTGATCTTTGTGAGTGATGTGGGTCTGAACCTGTTTTGACCGACATAGTATGTGATGTCAGCCCTGCTGTAAAGCCTGAAAGACGGGTCGCCAAAAAATGGAGAATGGAGCATGTCTAGATCATCACACACTTCTGTTGAACTGTAGCACAAGCAACCACAAAAACAAAAAGTCTTGGCCTATTTATAAGGATTATACGGAGCAAATTGTGTACTTTTCCCACCCAAAGTGTCAGAAAATGGTTCATTCCCACTGCATTCCATAAGGCTTAGCATTTTTATACTCCATGAATTATCATGGCTTCAGTGAACCAAGTCATTTTCATCAGTATTGTGCAACTTGTTGATGATCAGTGTTTGTTCATGTGCTGCAAGTGTAATAAAGTGGCTTTAGGTAAACTCCCTTAGTGAACAGATGGAAAGACTCATTTGTTTTGTGTTCTGGCTGTTTCAGAGAGGCCATTTCTCCGTGTATGGAGAATACTGCAGCAACCACGAGAAAGCCCTGAAGCTCCTAATAGAGCTCAACAAGATCCCCCACATCCGCACCTTCTTATTGGTGAGCACTAATACTTGCTTTGTACAAAGCTACAGGACAACACTTTAAACGAGAGTGGGATTTGATTTGGGAGAAGGGAATAATCTGATGAAGTGGATGTATGTGTGTACCTCTGCCTAGTTAGAGAGGAAAACGTAATGAGGCCATGTTTCTGTTGTAGCACTGCATGTTGCTGGGAGGAAAGAAGAGCACAGATGTTCCACTTGAGGGCTACCTGCTCTCCCCCATCCAGAGGATCTGCAAGTATCCCCTACTATTAAAGGTAAATGTCAACTTTCCCTCCATTTTTCCCTTCATCCTTCACTTTGTGGGAGAAATGGTAGGTGTCTTATAAAAAATGTTTTTTTTTTGGTGGCCCAAAGCATGAATCACACTTTCCGACTGTAGGGGGGAGCCCAGGAGCAAGAAAGGGCAATTTTCCATAGTGCTGCTTTAATTCATTGTAAACAGGAACTTTAACATCTACTACTCACTGTTGTCTCTGGGGGTTGGTCTAGCAATGACCATGCTGACCAACCAGCTGTGTCCCAGCAAACTACTAAGATTACTGGGTTATGACACCTGGGTTCCGCAAGCTGCCACTGTTGGGCATGGTGCTTAACCATGGGCACGTGTTTTCATACCATCACATACCATCGTGTGTTTGCTCACTTATGTGTAGGTGTGTGTTCACAGCACGGTTGGGGTAAAGGCGGAGGCCAAATTCCTTCTGTGTTGCACACAAATGGTAAATGTGGTTGTCTTTGAAGATGCTGTATTGGAGATGCAGGCAGCAATACACAGCATCACAGTGGCTTTGGACGTTCCTCAGCCACCCAGCCTTTTGTGCCAGAACTATCCAGTTTACAGTGGAGCTATGCCTTTTTCATGGTCATATGGAAGACAAAACTCCATGTTAAAATTTTAGAGTAAATTTAATATTAAAATCACTAAATAACAAAAGGGGTTGATGAGTACTACATTACTAGTGTATGTGACGGAATCCTCCTGTTCTGGCATCCAACAGAAGTGCATCAGACACTAGATGGTTAATTCTGGTCTTTTTTCTGAGGGGTCATGAGGTGGTTCATGGGTGGGTGACCTGTGAAGGTACAAAACACGCAGACGTTTGTGTGATCTGCACTAACCAGTGCACTAAGCTCAGTCCTGTGGTCCCTACAGGAGCTGTTGAAGCGGACCCCTAAGAAGCATGCGGATTACCCGGCTGTGGAGGAGGCGCTGCAGGCCATGAAGGAGGTGTGCTCCAACATCAACGAGACCAAGAGGCAGATGGAGAAACTGGAAGCTCTGGAGCAGCTGCAGTCGCACATAGAGGGCTGGGAGGTGAGAGACAGTACTGAGGACATGCTGTTCATGTATGTTCTGGGTGGTGGCTTCTGGTTGCTGGTGATGATTACAGAGAAAAACACAGGATGTAACACTCGCACACACACATGCTCATGGCATTAGCAGTTACCAATAGGTCAGGGTTTGTCTGGCAGAGTTTCAGCGTGTGGACGGTTTTTATGTGTGTGATATTTAAGGGTGTTGTGTTGGTGTGTTTTTTAAGCAGGGCCTTGTTGACGCAGGCTGCAGTCATGGTGACACTGGCTGTACATTTACACACAGACTGAAAAAGGAAGTGTTAATGCAGGGAAGCTAACCCGTTACCTAGGAGATCAGCAGCTTCATCAGAATATGCTACTGTATGCCAAATCCTATGTGTGTGTGTGTCTGTCTGTCTTTCGCTTCTCTTTCTCTCTAGCTCTGTGTGTGTCTCTTTCTCTGTAACTTTCTCTACGAGTCTAACTCTCACTTCTCTCTCTGACTCGGACTCTCTAACTTCTCTCCCTCACTTCGCTCTCTCCTGCACTCTCTCTCTGTAACCAACTCTCTGTCTCTGTTTTTGTCTCTCTGTCTCTTTGTCTCTCTCTCTCTCTCTCTCTGTCTGTAAGTGCTATACCTTTGAGTCACTCTCACTTCGCTCACTCTTTCACATGCTCTCTGTCTCGCACCCTCAGTCTGTAATTGCCTGTTTCTAAAGCTCTAACTTTACATGTCTCTCTCTCTTGCTTCACTCTCTCTAGCTTTTTCTCTCTGTAACTCTTTCTCTCTCTAATGCTTTCTCTGACTCTCTAATGCACGCTGTCTCTCGCTCTTGCTCTCGCTCTCTGAAACTTTCTCTCGTACATCTCCGTCTCAATGCAGTTCAGTTCAGGTTGGCATTGTTGGGATGGCCGTTTCGATAACAGTCGCCAAAGCACACAAATGTTAAATCTGACCATATTTTCTGAAATGATATCAGTGATGAAATTAATTTAGAAATAATAATCATCAACTAATATTAATAATCAAATATACAAATACATAAAATGAGCCCATAATCATTGAACACTATAAAACGGTAAGGTGAAATAAATGTTTACACTCTTATTTACAACAGTCCTGTATGTACATGGGTGTTATTCACATGTTGTCCCATATTTAGTGGCGAGAGGTGCAGTTTTGTCTTTGGCAAGGACATTTCGTAATTATTCATATTGGGTTAGAATTTTCAGATTTGGGTGGATGGTTTTGGGGAAAAATTTTGTCTGATAATGTTGATGTTTGGGCACTAAAGGAGGAAGTGCAGCTCTGTCTCAACCCTAACCGCCCTAGTAGTGACCACACACTCGCTCCTTTCTGGACTGTTTATACCTGCCCGTCTCTACAGCCAGGCTGTGGTCACTAAGCTGCTGTGGATGTGTGGATCTCTGTTGGTGTAGAAATACCCTGCAAATACATACTGTATGTTTGGGGCCTGATGGCATTCTAATGTATACTGGGTTCTAGTGTGGTTGTCCCAGCGTTCTAGAAAGCCTGACTTTCTCTGTTTGATCATTTGTTTCACTCTGATTGGACTTTGGTCAGCAACTCTGTATGTCTGTCCATTTCTTTCTCTCTCTCTCTCTCTCTCTCTCTCTCTCTCTCTCTCTCTCTCTCTCTCTCTCTCTCTCTCTCTGTATGTCTGTTCATTTCTCTCTCTCTCTGTATGTCTGTTCATTTTTCTCTGTCTCTCTCTGTCTCTCTCTCTCTCTCTCTCTCTCTCTCTCTCTCTCTCTCTCTCTCTCTCTCTCTCTCTCTCTCTCTCTCTCTGGTGGTGTTATTTCCTATAGCAGGGTGCTCACAGTAGCTCAGTATTTCTCCATTGACTGCTCTCAGTCACTTCTCAACAGAGCCCCATTATGCTCGCCTGCAGCCCCTGCATGCCAGGGTCCGGCCTAGGCTGCGCTGCTTCACTCAGCAGAGCCAGCGGCTGCCCCAGCCCACTCTGAGCCCTGTGCACTGCTGCCAACGAATGCATAAACGGAGAGTCTGAGTGTGAGCAGGGACAAGCTTCCCTAAACACAGTTCTGAATGCTTCTGATGTCTTTCCAAAGTCTCTCTGAGACTCTGTCCTGGTCCTAATGTCATGTCAGTGTTTCCCTGCTTTCAGACACAACTTCAGGACTGGCTTGTTTGTTAAACAGGCCATTAGTTGAATCAGGTGTGTTGAAGCACAGAAACCTCTGCTGTAAGAGATGTCCTCCTGCCCACTCAGCATATGGATAACACCTGTGGGCAGTTACAAGCTAGGGCAGCCCCTATATTTGTTTGAACGGAGAGTGATGTGTGTTACAGAGCTGTTGAGATTTGATATGTAGAGGTATGAGGAGAGGTCTGTACTGTGTGGAAGAGTTAAACAACATGTTTATTGGTTTATTTTGGCGGTACAGCTGCGTTATTGTGCACATGTGCTGAGCAGCTCTCTGTGAGGTACTGGCATACTGACATCCAGATGGCATTTACAGCAATTCCCAGCACTGTCCGAGATGTAATGACTGTACTATAACAGGCATAGCGTCCAGTGGTTTAGCTTATAGGTGTTAGGATGAGAGAGATTAGGACTTGAAAGCTGCTGACCCTCTCCACAGTGGTCCCATTGAAAGAGATAGGGGTGTGCACTCTCTCCTGCTTCCTGAAGTCCACTATCAGCTCTTCGGTCTTCTTGACGTTTGGAGGCACCAGTGTGTCAGGAAGCTAACGTCCTTCCTGTAGGCTGCCTCTCCATCATTGGAGATCAGGCCACTGATGGATAAATGAGCTCTGTTATGACTGCTGTCCTGTAACCCTGTACTGTACAGCACACCCGAGAACTGCAATAATGAGTGGGTGGAGCCAAACTCTGGCAGGCTGAATAGGCAGCGATATGTGGAGATACATGAACCGATGTAAATTTGTTGGTTCTTGTGGCATCAGAGAATGTAGGTTACTTACATGGGCTGTATGGGCGGAGTTGTGAACGGTGTGTTTTGGAAATTAAATATTTGCATGTTACTTTATACTATATTTCAGTAAAGTGAGGGAAATGCAGGAAATGCACCCCATCACCTACAAAGTGAGTCTACAGCCCCACATTCACTTCTGGGCAAATAATTGTCCATTTGTTAACACTTTCGGCAACTCGACAATCATAATTTGTGGAAATGCGCATCTGTATCTGAGGACAGAACTATACCTGTACCCTATTATATATTTTTTCAGTACCCCTGACCTTGTATGGAAACTCTAATAACTGTTCAAGGGCAACTTCACTAAAAGCATACAACACAACCTGAAAAGAATAGGACACCACAGCAGTAACAACAGTAACAACAAAGACCAGATTCATTCAGCAACAAGGGATGGACGTAATCTCTCATGTGGCGTGCTGGGAGGGCCACCCTGAACCACACTAGTCCCCTAGGCCTCCTCTCTGTGGAACGCTCCAGTGATTTAGCACTACAGATCCACCATGTGAAGACTGTAGTAATTTTGCTGTACCTTTGTGTAGAAGTACAAGTAGGAGAGGTTCATTGCTTTTATATTACAGCTACATAGACTGTGATTGGTCTGTGTAATGACACTATGTCCAAATGTTTGTGGACACCCCTTTTAATGACACACACACACAGCTTGTCTACTTTCTGTAGCAAAGTATTGCCATTGAAATAGGACTGTCTGGAGCAGATAAACATGAACCTTTTGGTATAAAGTCCCCCAGCACGGAGCTGTGGAGCAGTGGAACGATGTCCTCTGGAATGATGGCGCTCCATCCATTACTTTTGGGGGGGATGATCATCCAACATCCTGACCTCACTAACACTCTTGTCACTGAATGCAATCAAATCCTGATAGCAAGGCTTCAAAATGTAGTAGAAAGCCTTCCCTGAGCGGTAGAGTTATATAGTGTATGTGTGTGTGTGTAACAGGAAAGCCAGTATAAGACCCTGTCTGACCTCCCTGGTCTCTCTTGTAAAACGATCTGCTGCATTTTCATCCTGGTAGTTCCAGGAGTGCTAAAAGAAAACAAAGTGCTTACTGTGCCTCCCGATACAGTATGGAACATTTTCATTTGGAGTCGATTGGATCCAGCATTTACAGCAGATGGCCAGTACCTGTAAAAGCTTAAGCAGGTAAGCGGCGTAAATCGCCCCTAATGGACGGATACTGCAGCATCAGGAGCAGACACACTGCCAATGCTCTAATCGACCGGTTTAGTCACATCATTGATTAAGCAGACAAAACGGAGTCTGCTGTACACGCACTCCTACACGGACACGCACCTGCCAAGCATGGAAAATTGCATCCTGTATAGAAGTCCGTCTGGAACGTTCCGCCTGGATGAAATCAATTATTGATGGTCCAGGTTATTGCACAGGCCTGACTCCATGACATCAAAGAAGTCTTAGCGCTTCTGGTCCCTGCAGGACCCCACGCAGACCAGTGGGCTTTTGGAGGAAAGGAGAAGCAGACATGAAACAGCTTTGTCTTTTGGTTTGTTCATTAATGAAGTCAGGCTTCTTCAAAAGAACAGCAAAACAAAAACGGGGTCTGTGCTTTGTGCTAATAAGCAGGTCATTCCGATTCATCTCACCACTGATATCACAACACTCCACTGCTTTGAAAGGGGAGAAAGACTGTGGGGTAATCTTCACCGGTTTCCTTGTTGCTGGAATCTAGCAGTGTTTCACATTCAGTGTTCAAATCCATGGTATCCGCTAAATCCTGTGCTGGTTAATGGGAAGATCTTTCCTAGTGCTTTCCTTTCTCGTGATTTGGCTAAGGATTTCCTTTCTTTTCTTTTCCAGGGAACAAATCTAACAGATATATGTACTGAGCTGCTCCTCTATGGGAATTTACTTAAGATCTCAGCAGGAAACATCCAGGAGAGAGTTTTCTTCCTGTTTGACAACCTGCTGGTGTACTGCAAGAGGAAGTCCAGGTTAGTCATCAGCACTATCCACATTACTCATACTTCCACACGACGCATGAGCTGCTAATATTTTCTGCTAGTGTATGAAGTTTTATTAAGTCATGCCTACATCAACCCTTAAAAGTCTAGACTTACTAGACTAGTTTCAACATATTTGCATATTTAATAGCATAGATACAGATTACATTGACTTTTATTACATTATTTATCAAACTATTTTCTGGGTTTTTTGTTTCTTTTTTTTTCTTCTTGGACATCAATTCCAGGACATTAAAATCATTAGCTAAGTGAGAAAAACCTTCACACAGTACTTACGTTTCCCGTATTGTGTCTTCAGAGTTTCTGGAAAGAAGTCCACCAAGAGGACAAAGTCCATCAATGGTCCCCTGTATGTCTTCCGTGGCCGAATCAACACGGAGGTGATGGAGGTAGAGAATGTGGAAGATGGAACTGGTATGTAATTCCACCTGCATGCCTCTGTACTTCTGCTGTGGTATCAGGTCCAGGACATTCACTCACCGAGCACTTTATTAGGAACACTACTTAAACTGATACTGGGTATTGCTATAATTTTTCATGGCATGGATCCCACAAGATGGTTAAAACATTCCTTTGTCATGCAGTTCCTGTACTTCCATGTTGCAAATCCCCCATTTTTCCACATATCAAAGGTGTATTGTTGAATTCAGACCCAGTGACTCATGTTTCATTTTCATGAGACCAGTTTGAGAGGTGGTAAAGTGGGGGATGCCCATGCTCAGCAGTAGTACTCAAATTGAATGTGGCATTCATGCTTGTTAATTCATTGGTATTAACAGACCTAAAGTGTGCCAAGAAACATTCCCCATACCATTATTCTACCACCACCGGCTTGGACTGCTGACACAAGGCATGTTGGGTCAGTGGACGGAGCCTTCTGCTGTCCAGTTTTGGGCAGTCTGTGCCCACTGCAGCCTCTGTCCGCTTTCTGTTCTTGGCTGGCAGCAGTAGAACTCTATGTGGTCGTTTGCCTCAAGGTTGAACAGATGCTTTTCTGCTCACCATAATTAAACTTAGTGATCATCTGTATTACTGTAGTCTTTCTACCAGCTTGAATCAGTCTGGCCATTGTCCACTCACCTTCTTGCAACAATAAGCCATTTCAGGCTATCAGAACATTACCTGAGGCTACAGGCCTGCATGTGCAGATTTTATGTATTGCACTGCTCCCACACGATTGGCTGATTAGATAATTGCATGAATGAGTAGGTGTACAGGTGTTTCTAATCGAGTGCTCAGTCGGTTTATGTCCTTACAGTTTTTAATCTAGGGTGGACACAGTGACATTAATATGGGAATAATGTGTTATGTTTTTCACTGTACCAGAACTCAGAACTAAATAACCAATTATGGACAGTTTGTAAACAACAACTAATGTATAATGTTAATGTTACTGGGTGCGGTTCTAAACTAGCAACTTGGGGTGTGTGAAGCCACTTCAGCTAGTTTGCCGGCACGTTCAGTGCCTCAGTGGAACATTCAGTTGTGCTGCATTAACCACAAACTCAACATTGAAGAGAATCTGGAAGCCGAATAGAGATTGGTGTGAAGCCCGATGCAGAGATAAGCATGATTCTGAGACACAGACGGGCTGTGTTTCACACCTCCGCTGCGGCAGTACGTTGAGCCACATGACTGGGTGGGGTTCGGTCGTTTGAAAATCTGTACAAACCGAGACTGCAGCTCAAATAACGGCTCGTTTTCTCACTTTCAGTGCACCTTAAGTGGCAGGATGACTACTCCATTTCTCTCACCTATGCTCTATTCCTCTTTCTCCATCTTGCTCACCCTTGAATAAATGCAAATGGTCACATACGCAGGTTAAAAAAAACAAAACAAAAAAAAAACTAAAAAAAAACCAAACTTTGTGGCTTATCAGGGCACTGCCTTAAACCACACATGGCATGTGCTCACACTGGCAGCTGTGATCATGTGGGTGTACAAAACAACGGAGACTAATGAATTGAAGGCCGTGTCACTGGTGATTTTATCTTTAAGCATCATCAGCTCTCTCTCTCTCTCTCTCTCTCTCTATATATATATATATATATATATATATATATATATATATATATATATATATATATATATATATATATATATATATATATTCTGAGCTTCTGGTATCCCCAGGTGCTACATTGGTCAATAGGTGTCTGCTCCAGGAATCAGCATGCCAAATATGACTGATTTGGATAGGGCCTGTGCGATAGGGTAACTTCAAGCGGGTGTTCCGCAAAACCAAGTTGTGGCATTACCTGGAGTGAGCCCCAGTACCATCTCCAGATTGAAAGGCCAAGTTCCATATAATTGGGGATTTTAGAGACCGTGAAAGAGTAACATCTTTTGGTGGAGGAGTGTGATGGAGTGGGGCGGTATCTCCCTCACTGGAAAAACAAGGCATGCCATCATCAAGAGGAAATCCTGCAACCAGTGGCAATCCCATATCTCCACAGTCTGGGACCGAACTCGCCCCCACAGAGAAGGGTTTATCAGAGACTACCTCCAGTATTTGGGAGTGGAGAGGATTGGAATGACCTGCCAGCAGTTCTGACCTCAACCCCATTGAACACGTGGCCGACTTGCGACAAATGCTGGTTGAGGAATGGCGTACCATCCCACAGCAGTGTGTGACCAGGCTGGTGACCGTCATAAGGAGGAAGTGCCAGGTTGTTGTGGCTGTGTATGGTTCTTTCACACACTACTGAGGCTCCTGTTTGTTAAATGAATAAACTGTTAAATTGCCAAATATCTAATTTCATCAAACTTCAATTATCCAATCCACCGAACACCAAATGAGTCAAAGGCAGAATAGGCTGTTTGGCATTGGCAGAGAGGATTTGGCAAACTTTTCATGGGCGTAACCCACATACTCAGCTCTGCTGCTCATTCCACAAATGCATGTTCCTTACAAATGTGACACCATTTAAAAGGGAAATGAAAAGGCTTTCCAACGGTATAAGATTCATTGCCAAGAGGCACTGTTACAACAAAGAAATAATCTTATATAGGTGCTAAGTTTATATGCTTATATGCTCAGCTTATATGTTGTGGCACTTTGCAAGATAGAAGTTACTGACTCTAATTGACTTGGATCCTCATTGTTGTCAAATAAAAGGTAGAGCAAACAAATTACCTTCAGCAGTTTTCCACCCAGTTATTTGAATAAGCTGGCTGTTACTAGCCCAGGCCTCGTTCACTAACTGAGCACTGAGGCTCTAAAACCTAGTGTCACATGATTTCAGGCCATCAGACCTTTATCAGGCTCATTTCATGACTCTCATTTGATTACTCCAATTACACCCTTATCAGGCCACTGTAACAGTGAGGTATCCGTTAACCTCCACTGCACCACTCCTGCTAGTGGTCAGCGCTCTCCGCATCAGACTTCACACCAGCTAAAAGCCCCAGTTCAGACCTTTTAGTGCTCCTAAATCTATTCCTGCCATCTTAACATCAGCCCTGCACCCATTACCCCGCCTCATCCTTTATTTATCCCACTCCACCTCATTCACCTACTGTCAAATGAGGGATAAAATTGGCCTGTGGCTTGAGGGCTGAAACCCCTATCATACACACAGACCTCTCACATACATGGGAGCACACACAGTTTAATGACTGCTGAGTTATTTGAAAAAACGCTGTTGCTGATATCCCCCCATGCCTCGAAGTTGAACCTTAAAACCTGAAGCAGTGCCGGTTGGTATATTGTTGGTAGGGCCAGGCCAGTCTAAGTACCAGCAGGGCTAAAAATCCAATGTAATTGTATATTTAATTTGAAATGTATATTTTAATTGTATATAAAGTTAAAATATTCACTCCCTGAGCACTTTATTAGAAATTCTGTGCTAATGCTTCATTCTCTTGGAAACATTGCTTTGACATTCTGGTCCATGTTTACATGCTGCATCACACACACTTTTACCCACTTAAAAAAAAAAAAAAAGGTATAACTATGGATCAGCGATATATCTGGACAAGGAAGACTGAGGCATAGACTGAGAAGCGCACCCTGCCTACAGAGAAGAATGGCAGTGGCTTGGTGACGTTCTGGGGCTGGCTTGCTTTTTCTGGGACTGGAAACCTGCAGTCTGTGCAAGGGAAGATGGATTCTATCAGGAAATCCTAAGAGAAATCGCTGTGGCTTCTGTGAGGAAGCTGAAGCTTTGGTGTCATTGGACCTTCCAACTAGGCAGTGATCCCGAGCATACCTCAAAGTCCACCATGGCTTGGTTTCAGAAGAAGTCCTGGAAGATTCTGGAGTGGCCGACACGGTCACAGTTGCCTGGCCGCATATTAATCTTTGGGGGAATTTGAAGAAGACTGTTGAAGAACACAAACCTATTTTTATTAGTGTACTGGAGGCCACTGTCCACGAAGAATGGTCTAATATTCTTAAGGAACACTTCCAAAAGCTGGTGTCTGGCTATGCATCACATTTGCAGCAGGTCATAATAACAAAAGGCTGCTCTACTAAGCACTAAATACGCTTGGCATGAAGGGGTGAAATAATGCTGAGACTGCAGTCGTCATTAAAAGTGGTATTTTGTGTTGAATTTGGAGAATGTTGAGCGATATAAATGGTCTTGTTTGATTGGTTTATTGCAGACAGCTGAAAGGTTGTACATTTTGCTGTTAAACTTAATTTGCAACAGGGGTTGAATAAGTCTGAGTGCAACTGTAGCTTTTACTGCAGGTTTCTATGTCCTCCAAATCAACATCAGGCAGTTTATTTGTCATGTGTGTTCTCCATTAATACATGATGCAACTAATGACTTTTCAACCTGCTGATTATTTATTTGTTTATTTATTTATTTGAACATTTTTGCTTGCTCTTCCAGCGGACTACCACAGCAACAACTACACTGTGACCAACGGCTGGAAGATTCACAACACGGCCAAAAACAAGTGGTTTGTTTGTATGGCCAAGAATGCCGAGGACAAGCAGAAATGGCTGGATGCCATTTTGAAAGAGCGTGAGCAGAGAGAGAGTGAGTGTTTTTATCCTTTTTATTGGCTTTAGTCATTACTTTTTTTTTCTCTTTTAAGATATTTGTGTTTTTCCACCAGGGAATATTCTAGAACCAGTATTTTAAAGTCCAAATGCAATGATACACCTCGACACAAGAGGTTAGCGAATTTCCATCGCCATTTAAAAACGCTTGGATATATTAGCGGACTGAGCTGTTTACCACGTGATCCCAACAAAGTCAAAACGTAAGATTTTAGCTACAGAAAAGCAGCTCAGCTTCGAAGACCCGAAACTGAGGAAATGTTAAAGTAAAATGAGCAGTGTCCAAGCACAACCATTTCTTCCCCACTGGCTCTACATAAACTTATACCAGAGCGGGAGAGAACGCATACACAGCCAGTTAAGAAACAACATTGTCAGTTTATTGTAGGCAAGTTAGCCGGCATGCTAATGGCTGAGATACCTCAGCTGTGAGAAGCGAACACTGTACTATACTGTAGTGAGCATGTAATACAGTAAAATCTGCCACAATTATTCTCGCTTTTGTGTTATTGTCTGTGGGAACGAAGTTAGCTAGTATGTTAGCTTAGTACGAAGTAATTTTTCTGAAATTATGTTTTACTTTGGGTTTCTACTGTTTATGGTCAACAAGTTGGCAAATGTTAGCGTGCTAACAGTACCAAATTCTATGACCAGGCTTCCAGTCCTGCCTCAGTCCACCTTTATTTCAGAAAACTGCAAACTTTGGCTTGACTTTGGCTTGTTTCAGTCGTAACAGCCAGTAGCAGTACCTAGTTATTGACACTGGCTAGTCCTGGTTTATTACACCCAAAGATGGCACATTGGGACAAAAGTATTGGGACACCTGTTCATTCATTGAATCTTCCAAAATCATTAAAAGAGTTTATCCTGCTTTGGCTGAAATAAAACTCTACCAATCAGCAAAGGCTTTCTACTAGATTTTGGAGCACTGCGGTGAGAATTAGAATTCAGCGTTCAACAACAGGAGTGTTACTGAGGTCAGGATGTTGGATGATCACCACCCCACCTCATCCCAGGCTCCACAGCTCATTCCAGATGTATTGGATGGAGCACCATCATTCCAGAAAACACAGGTCCACACTGCTCCACAGCTCAATGCTGTACTTCTGTATGGGGACTAAACCTAGCTGTGTGTGTACATGTGTACATTCGTGTCAGCAATAGGTGCAACTTAAAGTAGCAGACTGCATTCACTACAAGGGGTGTCCACAAACATTTGGACGTTTGGTGTAGACCTTCCAATGCCCTGTATTTCCACCTTTCACAAATAATTATTTATTAATAATAATTATTTTTCGTAAATTTGCATCTCAATATGTATGGCAGCCATTCTATTCCAGGCCTTTCATCAAACAAAGCTGAGTTACCTGAATTTGCAAAATATGAATGGCATACATTCAAGTCAACAGCAATGTGAAAGACTAGTGGAGAACCTGCCAAGACATGAGAGCTGTGATTGGCAGTCAAGGTTATTTCACCATAGTGATTTCTGAATGCTCTCAAAGATCAGATATTAGTGCTGTGTTGTTTACATTTGAATAATAACTATGTTGCATTATAATTATTATAATAATAATGTCTTCGCACTATTTGAGCAGTTGTCATTTCTGCAATTAAATGCTCTAAATAGCAAAATCATTATTTGGAATTTGAGGGAAATGTTGTGCATGATTTATGAAATACAGCACAGATTACATTTTTCTACACACATTGCCTATAAATAGTAAACCCAGAGAAACAGATACTGTAGGGTGGTCTCTTAAGTTTGAAAACTTCAATTTAATTCAGTCATTAAAAATGGATTTGATTGCTTGATTAGTGGAATAATAATCATTTGCTGCAGCTCTAATGAAAACGAAAATGAAAATTTGTATTTTGGTTGTTTTTAGTTTTGGAGTAGAAAGGTCTGTTTGCAGTGCTTTATGTAGCTGTCTTTTTTCAGCTTGGTTGGTCTCCTCTGTCTAACATGATTTTATGGATTATGTTTTGTTTCCGTGGCGGATTTGAAACACCTGTCTTGCATTGACCACCTGTTCGTGTTTTTGTGCCTTGCATGTACGTTTCAGTAGCAGTGCGACACCGTTCTGACACAGAGTCCTGTATTTTGAGCTTGAAGCTTGTCAGCGCTCTTTGCCAAAACTCTGAACACCCCCGAATGAGGAAAGGCTAATGCTAGTACTGTCTACACATGACCGTTCTATGCCCGCGGACTCTAAATAAGCTAATAAATAGAGAGACTGTACAGACAGCCAGTCAGGAGACTGTATTATCAGCTTTCTGATTTCTCCAACATTACAGTGGGCTAGTTGGCCAGCACGCTATTCGCTAACCTAGATCCTCAGCCGTTCTGAAATCACAGAACCAGTGGCACATTGTATCAGTTTCTAAGAAAATGCTGAGCAGTCCAGGCATTCAAAAGCTCCGAGTTAGCGCTAGGGCTGGATGTCACGATTTGCTTTGGCGATGGGTGAAAGCAGAGCAAGTTTTTTTTATGGGCCGTATCACGTTTCTGCCGTTTGAAATGGAGCCCAGTCCAACAGGTGCCCAATCAGTCACACCTCTCTCTCTCTCTCTCTCTCTCTCTCTCTCTCTCTCTCTCTCTCTCTCTCTCTCTCTCTCTCTCTCTCTCTCTCTCTTTCTCTCTCTTCGATCTAGGCCTCAAACCTCTGTGGCTTTCAGACATGCCTGTTAATTACACGTTCTGCTTGATGCTTAGCTTGACATGCTCAAGTGCTCAAGTCTTTCCTAGCTCCTCCCGTTGAATTAAAGTCAAAGCCACTTTGACACTTTAGCCCAAGGAAGCGTTAAGTTAATGCAATTATGCAGATCAACATCTGTCGCCGGCAGGCACGCACTGCTAGGAAGATTTGTGCTGACACGACATCTTTAAGGAAAAGATCCAGACGCTTGAATTCCATGCTCGCAAGCATCAAGCGGACCTTAACAATGTGGCCACTTTTGCTTTGGCACGTTTGGAGAACAGCCACCTAGCCGGATACAGTAGCATTGCTGGTGAACGAGCACAAAGGCTTGCCCAAGTTCAAAGCTCACTTTGATTGCTGGGAAATAGAGGGGCCCAGTAGGGTTAACCTTAGGTCATGTTACCACTAGTGGCAGTCTTGCTGCTGTTTCCCAGTGTAACAGTGAGACAGCAGTGTTTGCTGCTTTGTGGTGCTTTTATAGTGTGATTTGACTGGGTTCGAGACAGCTGTAGAGGAGCAGTCATGTCACTTCCACCGCCTTCATTTTCAGTGGGTCAGCTGCTGTGGGGATGCTGGGAGCTCCTCTGTAAAAGTGAATGGCGGAGTCCTGCCAGCTGCTTTTCCTGATGTAGGTTAAATATTTTTTTGGGGGGGGGGGCATATTTGCATATTTCTAAATGTATTCAGTTAGACAGAATCTACACTGTATGGACAAACGTATTGGGACACCTGCTCATTCAGTATTTCTTCCGAAATCAAGGGTATTAAAAAAAAGAGAGGTAATTTCCTGTAACACACATTTACCTGCTTAGCCAGCAGTTCTTGCTTGCCATGCACCTTTGCACAATCTCTGGGCGGGTAGCTTGCTCTTGGCCCTTAGTAGTGCCTTCAGACCTGTAGCATGCTGTGGTAACGAGGCTTGAAATTCTGTCTTCAGTGCCTCTGCTTCGCTAGCTGCTGTCAATCTTGTTAACCACACGCGTGATACTGAGAGCAAGAATGGCCCTTGACCTACCTGAAGATATGCTAGATAAACAGCTGCATCCTCTGTTTTTCTGCCTCAGCAGCAACAGCAGCAGCAGCAGCAGCAGCAGCAGTTGTGCGCTCCTGCTGTCTGCTTTCTGCTAATCTCCCCCTCTCTGAACTAGTGCGACTATGTAGCAGTAAGTCAGCAGTCAAGTTGACATGTTCTTCTTTGCACTCCAGGTTCTTCCTCTTCCAGCTACCTGCTTCTGCACATAGCAATGGCATAATGCTAAGGTTTTCTGCTAAAATGATAGCATGACACCTAATCCACTTGGGAGGAGGTGAACCCAGGTGGGTGCATGTATGTGTGAGTCTGCGTGCACCTGTGTGTATGTGAGGGGAAAGTATTATCCCTTGAGGGTTTTAGCTCTTGAGGCCTGTGGCCTTATTCATCCACCCCAGAGAGAGAGAGAGAGGGAGCACAAGAGATGTGAGAAGTTCGAGCGTATCCCACAACAGGCGGTTTATTATGATCTTCCCCACAATCTCACCCCATTTTCAACTTAATAAAGTTCAGCTGGGTGTTCAAGAGTTAGGATTGATATGTAATACTCTTTTTCTCATCTGGAGTGAGGATGAGCTAATGAACTCATTTAGCTTCTGTCTTTCTATAATACTGCTTGCCTTGCTGAGCGTCACAACCTATCTCGTTCACTGGTTTTCAACCAGTGCAGTAGCACCTCCTCTTTTTACAGTGTCTCTACCTACACCCAGTGTAGTGTTTTGTATTGAATTTGATGGTCTTTGCAAATGGCCTAAATAATCACATGCTCCGTAAACCACATCCTGTTAAATAATTGCAAATAGACTTACTGGCAACACTTTACTGAAGGTAATTCAGAAGGCTTTCATGACAACTGACCTAAACCAACATACACATTCCAAACAAGTGTCTGTTGTCTTAAGACTGACACTTGGCCCTTCAGTTAATTCTGATGTCATTTTACTTAAGCATGCGATATAACAACTGACACTTAAGTAGGGAAGGTTAGGTTTATGTCAGTTGTCTTGGAAGGCAGGAGCTCTAACTTCTAACTTTGAATAAAAAAAAGATTGTATTCCAAGTAATTCTGGAGAATTTCTATTGGTCACAAAGTAAAGATCAACTGGCAGATTCAGAAAAACCCAGACAAAATGGAGATATTGGGTTTTTGCATGGCAGCGGCGATATATTATTTGTTTTAAAGCCTTACGAATGCTGCCCTTCAGCAGGGTCACAAGCTTACTTGTGTGCTTTTGGTGCATTACATAGCTACAGCTACACACACTGGCACTGGTTATATTTGCATGTTTGTGTGATGCCTGTTAACCATCCTCCTTTCGTGTCCTATGGCAGGTCTGAAGCTGGGGATGGAGCGGGATGCGTATGTAATGATTGCAGAGAAAGGAGAGAAGCTGTACCACATGATGATGACCAAGAGCCGCCATCTTATCAAAGACAGGCGGAGGAAGCTCAGCATCGTGCCCAAGTGCTTCCTGGGAAAGTGAGTCCAGCTCCTTATTCATGGTTTTAGTGTAGTTAGAATTTAGAAACATATAGCTGTATAGTTACGCACGCGTATACACACACACACACACACACACACACACACACACACACACACACACTAGTGCACAGTTTGAGAACACACACACACACCTGGAACATAGGGCAGCCACTTGCTGCATCCAATGGGCTCAAGGTTAGAGAGAGCAGAAAGCACTGGTCTTTCACTCCCCCTGCCCTGACTTCCTGTCAGTCCAGGGGATTAGACCAACAACCTTCCAGTCCTGTTCAGGTGACATGTTTTGTTGATTTCAGCTCATTTTCTGAAGTTTTCCTATTAGTGAAATCCCAATATCTTAAACCAAGCAAATGAACAGTAATTGGCATTTCTTGCTCCTGGGCTGTAATTCACACATTGAGCCATGCGTTTCACATGCATTTTTGGACATGTGGCAACAGAGCCCGCATCTGAAGTCAAAGGAGCATGTGGACTGTCGTGGTAGAGTAATATCACAGGTTTTGCCCAATTACAACTTTAGTTCCCCTTATTATGCAGTTCTTGTGAGTGTTTTCCTGCCTGCTTTGGCCAAGTTACATGGTGCCGTTAGCAGCATTCTAAACCTGGAATAGCAGCGATAGCGGTGCTACTCTCCCTGTTGCAGATCAGTGGAGCATCAATATGATTTTGGCACAAATGTTAAATAGTGCTGCTATAAAATGTGCAGAAATGCTCGTTACAGAGACAGTAGCATCATCTCAGCACGTATGTTTTCCAGTCTGCGATTTATAGGCTTTTAAGTCGTCCTGAGCATCTCTTGCAAGTCAGCTTAAATCTAAGAGGCCTCCTGAGTGAACACACACACACACACACACACACACACACACACAAATATATACAAGTGCGCACACACAATGCTTGTAAATGCTTTCCCAAGCTCGGTGCCAAGCACCCCATCGGACACAGGCATTCCCTGCAAACATCCTTCATTAGGGAAAATTCACCATTGAGTGCCTCTCTCCCTCGCGCACCCTTGTGCTCTTTTTCTCTACGTCCATCTCCCTTGCTTTTGCGCTCTCTCACGCTTCCTCTCCCTCCCCACCTTCCTACCTCTCATTCTCTCTTTAGTGCGCTCTCTCTCTCTCTCTCTCTCTCTCTCTCTCTCTCTCTCTCTCTCTCTCTCTCTCTCTCATGCTCCCTCTCATGCTCTCTCGTTCTCACTCACTCTCTCACTCTCACACTGTCTTTCATCAACATGAATGAACAATGGATGCTGTGCAACACCCATTAAACTTCCAAACTTGTGTGTGTGTGTGATTAAGATTCCTCACAGCAATTAAAATTCCCCCTTTGCACTGACTGAGAGCAAAAAAAAAAAAAGACAACCTCTTGCCTTCTTCCTTCTGATTCATTGAGTGAATCTAAGCTAAAGAACCCAGAAGCAGAGCAGATCCTCCTGGACTTCATCCTAGCACAGATACCTGCACCCTTGCTGATCCACCGTCCTCATAAGGCATACCTCATGAAGTAAAATGTACAGTGTATCTCCACGCAGAAGTCCCTGTTCACTGGCACATTGTGTGTGAGTGTAAATGTATATATGCTGTCGTGCCGTAAAGGTCCTGGGAAGTGCCATGGGGCGGGCTGGTTGCTGGGCAGGCCTCAGCTGGACCCTGGCAGGCGTTGCAGTCCTTACTGACTGGACGGATTTCACGAGTGCATCTTGACTCACGATTCTCTTCACTTCAGCTTCAGTTGGTCAGGTGCAGACAGCTGCTCCGAATGCTGCTGCCTGAACTTCACACATACCATTTAGCAGCATCCTGAGGCTTCAGTGCGCTGGATACACAGACCGACACTCAATCACATACAGTGCTGGACATGTAAATAGATAAATTCATATACTCATATATTCATATACTCATATCTCTCTCTCTCTCTCTCTCTCTCTCTCGCTCACGCGCGCGCTCTCTCCCTCTTTCCCACTGTCTCTACCTCACTCCTATCTCTCTCTTATAGCACATCTCTCTCTCTCTGTCTTTCTGTCTTAAAGCCTCTTTCTCATGGTCACTCGTTCTCCTCGCACTCCCCAACTCTCTCCTTTTCTTCTCGTGCATGCTTTCTCCTTTGTCCTATTTGTATCATGACTCTTCTTCTCTCCCTTTCTCTCTTTCTGTCTCTTGCTTATGGACTTTCTCTTTCTTTCTGGATGTCCTCGCTCTCGCGCTCTCTGTTGTGAGGTGGTTTACAGGAATGAGTGTTGTTTTCCTGATAACATTGTTATTTTTAAGGTATTTTAGAAGGAGTGATGACAAGTGAATGAACACACACACACACACACGGCTTCTGTTTGTCTCTACAACTGTGCTAACATTTGCACATTCTCTTTCTCTACCACACACACAAGCGTGGCACAAGCACATATGCATTTTCCTCTCACCCATACACCTTTGCTCCATGTGAGACAAATGTGAGTGTGTGCATTAGCCGTGACGAATATTAATGAGTTACATAAACGCTAATTAATTCCCTCCAGGGACGCCCCTCTCTCTCCCCTGCCAGTCTGAATTAAAGGCTTACGTAAGCACAGCAGACTTGCTGTCTCTTTCTCTCCTTTTGGATTCCCTGGCCTCTCCCATGTGCCTCGCTGCCCTTCATGTCACTGAGACTCCACTGGGACTGTTCTGCAGGACAGGCCAGATAACTCTCAAACTACTCAAACTACTAAAATAGTTAAAACTATTGAGTTTTGATCAATAGTGTTCAGTGTTCAAACCACTATTTATCAAATCCACTATTCCTATCCAAAATGTTAAGAATACCATCAAATCCCATCTCTCTGCCTTGGTGATTCACGCTCATGTGAGTAAGTGATTCAGATCTGTTGTTACTGTAAACGCCTGTGACCTGATACAGCCCGCATGTGCAGTAACAGTGCGTGAATAAACCACATACACTATTGACATCAGCCCCAAACTAACTAGCAGCACAAGCCTTGGTTCCAAGGACTATTGGGTCAGAAAATATTTTAGCTGTTTAATATTAGAGCAAGGCTAAGGAGCATTATGGCTTTTTTTTAACTATAAGATTCTTATCTGACCATCTTTTTTAAGGTTGCATTGCCTCGAATTGAAAATTGTGGAAAGCTATGTGAAAGTGGCTCAGATCGGATTTGAAAGGGTCAGATTTGTGTGTCCAAACATCATCTGAGAAGGTACATTTGCCTTATGTTTCAACAGAACAGATGGTTTGGTAACTTTTTTTATCAATAATGTTTAAATAGTTTTGATCAGAGGAGGATGGGTCCCCCTTGTGAGTCTTGGTTCCAGCCAATACATGTTTAATATCTAAAGTTTGCTTCTTTTAATTAGAACAGTAGAAGCGGAAATCAAAAGATGCAAATCTCAGATACTCAGATATCTTGGCTGACTGACTGCCTCTGGGATAAGTGCTAAAACCTGATAATTAGATTTGCTGCTGAACTATTACTCTAAAGCACAAATGAAGTTTTGTGCCAATTAGACCCGGTTATGTAAATGCATTGACTAATTGTGCTGTGAGTGATTGGGGAGATGTAGGGTCATCCTTCCCACTTAGAGCCTGTTTAAACCTGGCATTACTGTGCGTTTTGGTGATCGGATCATGTTCCGATTTCATTTGACCACAAGAAAATACCAGGTGTAGAAACCCCCTAGACGCGTTGATCGGATTACGATCAGATCACTCAAACTACATTCGGAGGTGCTCATAGATGTTTTTGGGGTATCACATTAAATCCGGTCAAAGGCGATCCAGATACTATCCATATACAAAACACATGTTAATGCCAGGTGTAAACAGGTCCTTAGAAAGCACAAGGCCAGTTATGCTCCTTTGGACTCAACCCACAGGCATCAAAGGCTTATGAAACTTATGATAATTGGGCCAACGCTTAGACAATTGCACCACTCAGAAACCCAGTCAGGAGTAGTGTTTTTTAATAAAAAAAATGGTATTGTGTTGCTGTGTCATTTCTAAAGTAAATTACAGCATTTATTCTACTTTTATTTATTCTACTATAGAAAGGATACTTCATCTTTCCTTTTTAGATAACATGGAAAAACCTAAAGAAGAAAAAAAAGAAATAATAATGGAGTTACAGTGTTCAGCGACTAAGCAGGGATGACTTTTCAAGACACTTTCTGGAGGACTCTGGTTTTCATTGTATGGAGCTGAAAGCACTTCAGCTGCAGTGTTTGACCTGAGCAGTGTGAGACTGTGAGCAGTGTTATTTGAATTGTGTTGCTAAGGGTTTCTGGTACTTTCTCTAATCTTCACTCTGTGGTCAACACCTTTAGCTTCTTTTAGAAGCCTTTAGCAAAGCAAGGACTTGCTCATCCAATCGCAAATTCAGTCCCACGTCTTCTCACACACACACATACATGCACCTTCTCTCACTTTTCCTCCAAAAAGGTAGCACCAATTATTTATTCAGGGCAAATTCACACTGTTCCTCACACTTAATGCACTCCTATTCACATTCTCCCCAGGTTCGCCACCTGTCACCCAGCTTGAGCTATGGATTCTCCTTATTGCTAATCTTTAGCAAAAGCTGCATATAATTACACCTAAGCCCAGTTGATACCAGTTCATTACAATAAGCTGATGCACATGTTTACATCTTGATTGAAAGCGGTCGTTGACAGCGATGCAATAATTAGCTGTCTCTCTATAGCTGAATGTGTTAACATTTGGAATGACACAGAACCTTTGATCCTTTGGTTCCTTTGATCTGTTGAGTTGCTTTGATCTGAAGGTTTAAGGACTAAAGCCTGCTTTTGTTATCTGATACTGATGAAGTCAATGTATTGAAGTCAATCAGACAGTACTTGTTTGGACACCTATCATGCCATGGTTGATGAGCTTAATTTGGAGCAAGGGGGAAACTATCAACTATCACTTGAGTATGAGTATATGCTGAGGGGGCTAACATAGAATTTGTGTGTCTGTCTGCCTGATCAGTGAGTTCGTAGCCTGGCTGTTGGACACTGGAGAGATCAGTAAGCCAGAGGAGGGCATCAATTTGGGACAAGCACTGCTGGAGAACGGCCTCATCCACCACGGTGAGAAATCTGCTATCTCTAATTCCCTCTATTAGGGCTAATAAGATGTAGTTCTATTGTTAGTTGGGTAGAATTATAGAATACATTTTATTTAAGAGAGATGATGCTTACATAAGCAGCACCCTCAGCAATCGTAAGGTTGCTGTGGTTTGTTCTGCCCACACAATTTTTTGTGATCCAAACTATGCAGTTCTTATGTGGAATCAACAGTTTTTAAGCAGTGTTTTATTATTATATTTCCAAGACTTTAATATTATATATCTAAACACTAGGAAATTTAAGCATAAGCACATTGACAAAATGTAACCAATATCTTCAGCTAAAATATATGGCACATACACCTATCACCTCTTAACTAATTCGAATCATAGTAAAATATCTCCTCAGTGAACTATAAGATAGATGACAGTCAGTGAAAAATGTAGCATGCTATTAAAAACTACAGAAAAAGAAATTGAATATTGAATGTGTTTGTAGACTCTATTGAAGCACAGTCAGTATCCCACGTCAGCATGCCACTGATGCCTCAGCTCATCATAAGATTTGTGCTCAGTGCTACCGAGTGGACACGCAGTGACGAAAAACAACATGGTCATGAATAATGGATGAAATGGAGTGTTTACCTTATCCCAAGGCTGAGCCGGGGATAATAACATACCCCTGCACTGACACCTTTACAGCAAGGAGGAGGATGGAGGGGGCAGACTCTAGCAATTCTGTGAAATCCAGAATATTCCAAATAGGATTGCAGAAAATCATTCTTGTCCAACAACAGAAGTATGGCATCACACAGCTCCTCAATCCCTGCCACCAGAACCATGTATTGAGATGGTGTGTGTTAGTACAATGGTGTAAATATGGTGTGTGTATTCGTAGTGATTTTTCCAAACCTCACCAGACTCGATGGTCCAAAATCAAAGCGGCAGAGCAGCAGGTATGACAACCAGCCCTGTTGTTCACAGTGTAAGAGATTTCTTTTTGTTTTTTTTTTTGTTGCAGTGTCGGATAAGCACCAGTTTAAGAATGAGCAGGTGCTGTATAGGTTCCGCTATGATGACGGCACCTACAAAGCAAGGAGCGAGATGGAGGATATTGTGTCGAAGGTATTTTTTCAAATGACACTATATTTCTTCATGAGTAGACTTACAGAAATGGTCCAGAACAGTTTAATGCAATGTTGAATGTTTTTGTTATTAGTTATTACGCATCTATTTTTACTTTTTTAATTCCAAATTTTTTGAGCAATATTTTAATGTTTTTTTTTGTAAATCTTGCTTCTAAAGAAATATTTGGCACAAAAAAATAACTAAAAAACAGCAGAGAATTTTCTACTGAATGTATTTCCGCAAACTACCCTGTGCTCAGAATTCCAGCTGCCCCTTACAATTGTTTGGACATTTGATAATGAGTTTTTACTGTTTTAAATAAATAAATAATATATTCATATAATATATATAAATTTGTTTTTGTATTAAACATAAGATTTAAAGTAATGCTGTTTACAGGAATGCTACAGCTGTCCAAGAGAGCAGTATTACAATATGCCACAAGTTTTGGAATATTCCTGCATGTATGGCAGGATTTCTGTAAGGGGCAGCTATTCTATACGCAGCTTCTGACAACAGCTGTCTAGAGGAAAGCAGTATATGAAAGTGTGTGTGTGTGTGTCTCTTTATAGGGTGTGAGACTCTACTGTCGTCTTCACAGTCTGTTCACACCTGTAATCAAGTAAGTACCTCTCATTAGTCCACTGTCAGACTTCCATTACTTCATGGTTAACCGCGAGGTCCTGCTGATAAGAAATGGGTTTACACAGCCGCATCACTGTGTGTAATAAAATCCAGTCACAACATTGTTGCAGTTTATTGCTCATGAGTAACTGTAAAATCACAGGTATTGCTGAGCTGGAGTGGTTAACACACAGTTTATCAGCATTCTATTCTTGACCCACTGCTGAGCAGTCCAGACAATCAGCAAACAAACGAAGGGACGTGTAGCTTCAGTGTTTAAGGTTGGGAAATGAATGTGAAAAAGAATTATGACTGTTTTTAGAACATAAAACCACACGTCATCATAAACAGACCTCAACGAAAGTAATCAAAAACGCTGTTTTTATCACTGTGTCTGTGACCGATATAGGATATAAATAATCTCTGTTCTGATTGGCTGTTCTGTTTTGTGCCTTATTCAAAAGGCACTCCAAGCTGAAACAGTTCTGACAACTATAATGAGTGGGGGTGGGGCTAAAGTGTGGTATGCTGAATAGGAGGAGATGCACTATATGTCTAAATATTTGTGGACACCCCTTCTAAAGGATACATTCAGCTACTTTATGTGGCACCCATTGCTGACACAGATGTGCAAAAGCACATAGAATAAGAGAATCCAGATTCAGATAAACATGAACCTATTGGCAACATGCCTAATGGCAGGCCTGGAAGGGTATACAGCCCCCTAGCATTCTCCAGACTGATGGTACCTTATCCAAAACCATTGGGTGAGTTGACTGCATTCTCTTGTTGCTGAATGCCGTCAAACCCCCACAGCAGTGCTCCAGAAATTTTTTTATTTTTTTGATTTAGGAAGAAACGAGGGATAAACAGGCATCCCAATACTTTTGTCCATATAGTTTATATATTAACATACGATAAGAATGTTATGAATGTTATGAATTTAATATATATATATGTATTCTTTTCTAGTCTTATCTCTCTCATACTCTCACACCCTCCTCTCTCTATCTCTCATACTCTCTCTCCTTTCTTTCTCTTATTGTCTGTCTCACATTCTGTCATACACACCTATTCTCTCTCTTACACACCTTTCTCTCTTTCATACACACACTCTGTGACACACTCTGCTCTTTTTGTTCTCTCACTCTCTTTCAGAGAGAGAAATGTTACTAATTATTTTCTGAATTGTCTAAAATAGTAACAGCTTTATGTTCTGCCATCAAAAAAGAGAACGAACACAAAAGACAAGGTTTCATCTTAGGTGTGCGTGTGCGTGTCTGCACGCTCTTACATCTTTTCTCCCCCGTGCAGAGATCGAGATCACCACCTGAAGACGTTTAAGTCCGTGCTACCTGCCAGCAAACTGGTGGACTGGCTTCTGTCACAGGTAGGATCATGCCAAACAGACACACATTCACATACACGTACAAATGTACCTGCAGAGAGTGGAAAAATAAGCCCTGATCCTGCATGTCTCTATGCATGTCTCTCGCTACAACCACTGTGCATGCACTTATGTTTGAAAAGACCTTTTTATAGTGGACATAGAGGCTTGATCACAACGTACACAAATGTTATTTTACTCTGATTAATATGAGCCAAGACATGTGTGGTGTCTGAAGCTGTTGTTTCTGTTGGTTATCATTGGAGCTACATTGGAGTCTAATGGAAAAACATGTCCCACCATTTAATGCAACATTCTGTTGAGTTTTTACCTTAAAATAACGGCTTCAAAATCAGATGCTTCACTGATCTGTAATGAGGAGATCTGTGATCACCATGCTCGGCAATGTACTTTGGGTGAAGCGGGCTTGTGAATAATTTGTGTCATATTTGTGTAAAGTCCTGTAATATAATATAATACTCCACTGCATCGTTTAATGTTCTCCTGTCACTTTTAATGATAGTTCTGTATATCAGCAACCCAGACATCTATGTAAGCGCATCTTTTAGGGGTTGATCAAAGCAGGAATTACACTTCCCGACCATAGGGCGAGAAATACCAATTGTTTCATAATGCTGCTTTAACATCATGCAAATCGTACGTCTACACCATCACCCACTGACATATTAATGATGTAGAGTTAGTATCTGTTTCTGGAATATAGTCTATTTTTATAGATAACTGTGAGTCATATGGTGTCAGAAGCCATATAAGGCATAAGGAAGAGGAGCAAACTGTACAGGGGCCGTGTTTTCTATACTTATCTATATTAGCTTCATAGTTCCAGTGCAGAACCAGAGAAGCAAACCTCAGACACCAAACCTGACTGTCTGATTGCACTGTTGAAAACACATGTCCTTTCCAACATCCTGTGACTTGTATGTGATCTGTGGTGTGTGTACCCCTGCCAGGGAGACTGTTCTACCCGGGAGGACGCCGTCACGCTTGGGGTCGGCCTTTGCAACAATGGCTTCATGCACCACGGTAAAGTCTGTCCGCTGTGACTGGCTCACATAAGTGAGCATTACGTTCATAAAGACTGAAAATGTTCTGGGTATGGAAGTGTTGGGACTGCCGTGCACTGGATGCACCACGCTCAAAACAATTTTTAATGAGGGTGCGCATACCGGCACCCACACTATGTGGCGACATACAGCAGTGCTTTGTGACTTCTAGCTCTCTTCAGTTTCTTGCAGTGCCACAATGCGTCACTGAGCATTTGGGATTACTGCTTTAACGATGCCATAGAATGCATTTATTTAGTATTTTAAGTTGTCTGTGATTATAAATAGTAAGTATGTGAGTTTGGTTGCAGCGATTCAGAGGTTTGCCACTAATTTTTAAGTGATTGGGAAAAAAAACTAAACATGAGCTTTGCTTTGATTGGCTGGTTTACATCACTGTGATGGCTCCCAGGAGCCATGTAGAATATCCTAGGATACCATAGCATAGCTTTTGTGCAGTTAGCTAGCTGAAGAGATTAAAAGTGGTTGGCCCTCAATAGTACCATTAATTTTTTGGCTTTAGCACAGATACCTGCTTGCTTGCTTCCCTGGATTTGGCTTCCTCACGCAATGTGGTGCTTTTGAGTTCCCCCTTTGAAATGTGGTTAGCTCTAGCCTGAGGTCATCCAGTTTGTTTTTGACAGAAGCGCACGATAGAGAAAAGCTGGTCGGCTAGTGTTAGCTTTTAGCCGAGCAGGGTTGCCTGCTCACTTTCTCCTCTTTGGTTTCCTTGCTTGCTTGCTACCCATCTGTGAACACTGGCCCAGGAAAAGTCTCCTATATTTGTAATATAATAGGAGTTTTAAAAAGTAATATATACTCTGTGGCTTCTCTGGGCTTTATACTAGCTAAATGTGGCTCGGCGTATGTTGTGTGCGGCAACCTGATCACCACACATTCAGTTCTGTGGATCTGATCATGTTATGATTTCATGGGTGGAATTCCGGAAGCTCCAACAGAATCAG
Organism: Salminus brasiliensis; assembly: GCF_030463535.1. Taxonomy (NCBI): domain Eukaryota; kingdom Metazoa; phylum Chordata; class Actinopteri; order Characiformes; family Bryconidae; genus Salminus; species Salminus brasiliensis. The sequence goes on from NC_132883.1 coordinate 13,998,242, forward strand.
CATCCGTTTTTCTACAACGCTACACTGTTCCTAGGCCTATTCGCATGGCCGCAGATATGTATACGAAAGCTTTGAGGTGAGAATTCAGAAAAGAAAGCGAGAGTAAAAAAGGAAACCACAGGGAGGATGGAAATCTCTGGGCACGTCATTTCGGACTGGCCTGCTGATTTTGCCATAAACAGAATTTGCTGTGTTCCTTGGCTTGCCATGTTTGCTATTGCAACACGTCTGGCGTCTGGGTCAAGAGAGTGACCCGTGGTTTGCGAGTGTGTGTGAAATGTGTGCTTTTGAGACTCCATGTGGCCGTGTTTGTGTGTGTTAAGGACTTTAACAGCGCAGCCAAAATGTCAAATAAGCAGATAGAGGCAATATCCACTGTTTTTCTTGCATTTTATTTTCAGTCACTCATGACATCTGCATGAATTTATGCAGCGAAACAGTCTCACTTCATTCTTACGTGACCTTTCTTTAACTCTTAGAAACAGGCTGTTAAACAGTCAGTGTGCCTTTAAGGCTGATCTATGTAAAGGCACACTGACTGTTTAACAGCCTGTTTCTAAGAGTAGAGCAGCCCCACACTGTGCCTCATTAAAAAAAAGCTGTCCAGCCTGAAACCCTCAATGTTACATCACTGTGAAAGGGTGGAGCTTAACTTTGAAATCCAAGATGGCTGCACCGTACTGCATCAACAGTAGTAAAGCAGTAATATTAAACAGTTTATTAGCACTTCTATCAATTTGTCTCAAGTCTCAATAATGTTTCTATGATGTTTGGAGGTGCAAAGTAAGTAAGGTGTCGCTCACAGTGCTAACCTGGGATAGTGCTAACCTGGGATACTGCTAACAAAGCTAACCTAGGCCATAGAAGGTGGGGCAGATTTAGGTCCGATACACCACAAAACACCAGTAAATTATTGTCAAACCAGTTGTAGTAAACTCCAGTCCTGTCCCAGTCCTTGTCCATTTTGCAAAAGCAAAGCAAACTGCAAATGTCTAGTGTGACCGCAGCTTAAAGAATAATTTTACACTGCTTTTATTTTACTTTTATTTTAGATTAGTTTTAATTACACACAATATTTTTCTCTCTTACTGCGTTACAGTAAGTCCAGTCTACTTTCTGTAGAATTCTCCGTAATTTCAAAACATCTGGTTGAGAGGGGCTCTTCAGGTCTGAAATGTCTTGGTTATTTCTTATTTAATTTATTTACGCAATACAATCTCATTAGTGTCGATACCTGCTTTCTGGGATGTAGTGGGTGCCAATCCTAATGTAATTTTACAGCCTTCCCTAGTTCAAAGCTATTGATTACTCTTGCACTGAAGCAGACCCTTTTTAGTTTTCCCTGGAGGTGCTTGATGAACCCCTGAGGCTGAGTGCCTGGCAGAGGGCCAGTGTGGGTTTGTGTGCGCGTGTGTATGTGTCTATGTAGTGTGTCTGTAAGCAGATGTACCCAGCTGTGAGAACAGTATCTGGGGGTTGGACTGGAACAAAAGCACTCAAAAAAAAAAAAAAAAAAAAGGAGCGAGAGTGAAGTGGCTTCCCAGTGAGACGCTCACACACACCCCTTCAGTAAAAGGACATGCAGACTTCCTGCTAAAGCAATAACAGCACTACTTGTTCAGATCAGTCACAAAACAAACCCCAGTGATGTTTTGCTTGGGAGCCTTGGAACAGCCCGTCTCGCCAACGTGCAAACACGCCTGTCACTTTTACTCTTGGAGGAAAATGTTACGTGGCAGCTTTTCCGCAAACAGCAAAGCACCTGTCATTTAACAGTGGTGGAAAAATGCAGGACAGCAGCATCAGTCATACACTTGGAGCAGTGGAATCTATTCATTATCAAGTGATTTGAATGATAAACAGATCAACTCATTTCATGAATATTCTGTTTATTGCAGTGTATCTAGTTGGCAGTCGTAAAGGTAGCAGATTTGGACAGGATATTTTGGGGTCTATAGCTGTGGCTTAAACTAAAATTCTATGTTTTATGTTTTTTTTGGCTTTTCCCTGGTTAAGTTTTGGAGAAGAGTGAATTTAAGGATGAATCTCAGTTCTTCCGTTTCTACGCTGACGAAGAGACGGAAGGCACCAGCACCAAGAGCAAGCAGCTCCGCAACGACTTCAAACTCATCGAGAACATCCTTGTCAAATCCCTGTTGGTGGGTATAAACAGTCCTATTCCGCAGCTTCTAGCTGTGTTCAGCCTGCACATATTTATCCAATTTATTAATTTTTTCTGAGCTGTGTGTGAACACAGCATTTGGCTATTTTTAAACCAGGTTATCTACACCTTACATATGCACCAATGAGCTGTAACATTAAAACAGCTTTGGCCTGTCGAGGCATGGTCTCCACACGACCTCTCAGGGTGTCCTGTGGTATCTTTCACCAAGACGTTAGCAGCAGCACCTGTTAGCAGTCCTGTTAGTTGTGAGGTTAGGCCTCCATAGATCTTAGCAGTGAGCCTTAGATGACTTTTGGTAGGTACTGACCACTGCATACCAGGAATACCCCACAAGACTTGCTGTTCGAGATATTCTGACTCTGTTGTCTAGGCACCACAATTTGGCTAGTCAAGCTTGCTCACATCCTTTCTGCCTACAACATGTCATTAGGCAGAAAGGTCCTGAAACTGATAAGTGCCACTGGACCAGATAATCAATGCTATTCATTTCAGATGTCAGTGGTTTTAATGGTATGGCGGATCGCTGTAAATTTATTCATTTTCAAGGATCAGATTGGGGTCAGTGTAAACACACCCAGAACGCATTGGGTTTGGATATTGCGATCAATGGTCTTTAGTCTTTAAAGGATAAGCAAGGAAACGAAAGATGGAGGATCTGAGAGGCTAGAGTCATCACACATTAGGGCTCAAATCATTAGGGCCGAAAGATTGAACCTGGGCATGAAATTGCAAATGAGCAATTAGGCTGCTAAAGTGAATGCAGCATTTAAATCAAAATCTTGCAGCCTCACCTGCTCTCACTTGAGCGTGCATCACACACACACACAAACATACATACACACACACACATCGATTCCTCCTGCAGGTGCATTTAGGAACCTCTTCATCCACCAGTTTAATCACCCTGACCTTTATTCACTGTCCTTTCATCCTCTCAGCACAGAATGCTGCTGAAGATGATTAAACACATTAACCTCTCTTCAGCTCTTACTACTCTCTCATCTGAAGCAAACGCCTTCATTACGACCCTCTTTTTTTATTTACCCATGACAGTATGCACACAGTGTGTACTTCAAGTGTTCAGGAGGTAAATGGAGGGAACGGCCACTAACATTCACAGCTATCTTTGAGAGATATGCAGGTGCTTCACATGGAGCTTACCATAAAAGGGTGATACCATGAAAGAACCATTTTTGGTTCCATAAAGAGCCATTTTTGTAATACGACATACACATATGAATTACCTTTAGAGGAGGTAAGCACCTTTACATCAAGCAAAGGTTCATTAAACCTTTAAAAAGTCACCCTCACACTCTCGATTACATATCTCGTTATGAACATGGTTTTCTATGACACCAAAAATGGTCCTTCTATGGCATCACTTATAGAGCCATTTGTAATGTCTGTATTTTTAAGAGTGTACATAAAATGCTGCTGACCTGTTAATGACCTGCTGCTGCTTTTTTTTTTTTTTTTGGCTGCTGCAGATTCATCCTGAAGAGGAAGACTACGGGTTTGAGATTGAGGAGAAGAACAAAGCCATTGTGGTAAAGAGTGTAACCAGGGGCTCCTATGCTGAGGTGAGATCGGGAGCTGTATTTTATCTGAACTGCTTACTGTATCACCCTTGAGTTCTTCACACTGTGAGATAATAGATGGCAAGGCTGCAAAATAAAAAATGAATGATAAATTATCAATAAATTATCATAAATAAATAAATATTGTCAGTATATCTAATATTTCTCTGTATGAGATGGTTGAAAGAACATTAAAAAGTAGTTCCCATATTTTTTGTTGTTGTTGTTTAAAGTAATTGTATCTTGGAAAATTTGCTTAAATTATCTGCCAATAGATTAAGTGAATGACCTCAAATCTCAGAATATTCTTACAACCTTCTCATTATGAGTAATGATGTAATGATATATTGACTAGACTTAGGATTGTTATTGTTTTTGCAGGGACGATTTTGTATATGAAACAGAGCTCAAACTCTAATCTGCTGCTTCTAAGCTAGCCCTTTTCTTCTGGATGAGGTGTGTTAGATGTGGGTTGGATCCAAACTCTGCTGGTAGACAAGTCTTCAGTAGATCTCTGGGGTTGGTCACCACTGATATAGAGGATACGTGGTTAAGCTATAATGATGTGTTTGGATGTCTGTGTGATTCGGAGGTAGATGAGTTGGTTGAGGGATTTCCCGCTAGAGTGGGTCCAGCAATGTTCGGCCACGTCATCGTTTCCAAACAACTGACTAATTACAGTGGGTTCTTGGTAATGATCTGTCTACATCTGGACACAGTGACTGGGTGGCATCAGGTGCTGACGCATGTTAACAAACCAAAAACAAAACCAGGGCAACAATAATTCCAATAACACAACAGAAAAACAAAAAACATCAGTATCAGAAAGATGGCAGTGATATCAAAGGTGACAGCAGTATCAGAAAGACAACACCAAATTCAGAAAGGCAAATTTATAAATGTGACAGCAAGGTCAGCAACACAACAACAAATTCAGAAATGCGAAAGCAAGATCAGAAACACAACAAGAAATTCAGAAATGTGACCGGAGAATCATGAACACAATAGCAAATTTAAAAATGTGACCGCAAGTTCAGAAATGTGACTACAAATTTAGGAACATGACAGCAATGTTAATATCACAACAGCAAAACAAGACAGCAAAGTCTGGAACATAAATTTCTGACAATTCAGAAAGTGAAAACTAGTGATTTACCACTTGTGGTCCGCTTAGCAGCTTAGGATGCTTTTTATAGATTAAATCTGAGTGGACGGAACCTTTTTATTGTTTGAGGAACCGCTGTGTAATGTGAACCCTTTTCTTGGAACCTTATATCATAAACCCTTTAAGCAGATTTATTTTTTTAGAGGCTTTATAAATACAGCTGGTAGTGGTGGTAAGCTATGGTACCCCTCTTCATTGTGCTACACCGGTACTGTAAGCGATAATAACGGCAAGAATCAGAAGGACTTGACTGCAAATCTATTCGTGTCTTCACACCTACGTCACTGGCCGCTCAGACGTGCAGCCGGTCAATCAAGCGTGGGTCATGCTTTCTTAATTCACTCCTTCAGCTTCTCTCTCACTTCAGCTGCTGCACACACAATTAGGCATGCCTCGTCACATTCTCTTCACAGTCCCCATGCCTGTCTCTCTCCCCTTTCTCCTCTGTCTCTCCATCCTTCTCCCTTGCCCTTTGCTTCTTTTCCTCAGTCCCTCCTTTTATGCCGGCCTCCGCTTCTCTCTGTCTGTGGTAGTCTATCATTCCAGCCCTTTCTTTATCTCGAAGCTTTTCATTTATGTTAAACATACAGTACCAGTACTAATTATAGATATTTTTTATAGGTGGTTTTGTTGATTCACAAAAACCTTGTATGCCCTTTTCTGGTCATTTTCTGACCAGAGTCCTGGTTGGCCTAATTAGAATCTGGCCACTGTCCTGTATAATGATCAGTGGACCAATAGAAGTGCTCCAAGATTTGACTTTGACTTTCATTCAGATATATTCAGAACTATACAATAACACACATGGAATTCTGATGTGCTAAAATAGCTAAACAAGTTACTTATTACTTCAAAATAAGAACAGATAAAGCATAAATAATGAAAAAATATTTTTGTTCATTTTTGCATATTGTACATGTCAAAATTTCAGTTTTTCCTTTTGTGGTAGTTGTTGTTAATATTGTGTAAAACTTTCACAATCAGTGGACCAAAAGAAATGCTCCAGAATTACTTTGAATAGAAATGTTTACATCGACATTCAACTACTTCTATAATGTGATGAAAAATCTACATTATTTCACACGTGTGAAATAACTTTGACTGGTGATGCAGCTGAGCTTTAAAATGGCTATTCGTTCTATGGCTATTAAAGGAAGAGTTTGGTGAAAAATCCAAGTCACTGTATCATTTCCTAAGCATCGTGGAAGCTGCAGGCCTGAATCGTCCCACACAGGCCTCAGATCACAGCGAATTGTTAAGGGGACAGTCCAGCCAGACTAGAAACCCCCTTCTGATGTTGTATCAAAGGAACGTCAGCTGCTTTGGGGTGGTTTATTTGGGGGTGGGCTGTTTGAAATGTGTGTTCTGGATTCCTACATGTAACGTTAGCCTTCTGGTTTCCTTCTGCATTCATTAGCTAGCACAAAAACACAAGGCAGAGCGAGTACGTGTGTGAGGCGTTGCAGTACTTTTTGTACATTTCCCAGAAATCCATCCCAAAGCATTTGCAGTTCCTTGTTTTCCTTGCAATTCTTCTCACCTTCCGATACAGGCACAAGAAGCTCTTATGTTGCTTTCACTGTGTGTTTGGGACATTTTGTCAGGATTGCAGAATTTAAATAAATCTGAGCAAAACAAAGAGCTGTACACTTCAGAATTCATCCCGCTGCTTCTTTCACCAGTCAAATCATCAGGCTCAGGTCCTGCCAATGCCTTAACAGTGCCTCCATCATGTTTGACAGATGATGTACTGTGTTTCGGCTTATGAACCCTTCCCTTTCTTCTCTCTGATCTTGGTTTGGTCTGTCCAGAGAATCTTGTCCCATATCTGGGTACGCTTCTGTACATGTTTTCTAGTAGTCTAAACTGACCTTTCTGTTCCTGAGTGTTACCAGTGGGTTGCATCTTGAAGTAAACACTCTGCATTTACTTTCATGAAGGCGTCTCTTGATTGGACTCTTGAACTGTGACAATGACATGCCTACTTCCACAAGAGGTAGTCTAATCATGGCTTCCTTCACTTACATAAACACCTCTTTGGGCCCCATATTGAGAGTTCCCATAAACAGCTATCACATAATGTCACCTTTGGAATCAACTTCAGGTCTTTTGTTACCATTTGCCTTAATTTGAAGTAATGAGGGAACAGGTGACACTTAGCCATGAAACTGCTCAGCAGTCAACTGTCCAATTACTTTTGAGCCTGTGAAAATGGATAATGTAATACTTTTGTCAAACCCCTTGAATTAAAGCTGGAAGCTTGGTGTTCAGGGGCTTAACTGTGCCACTGTGCCCAAATCCTTATGGGCCAGACTGCACATTAGCCTTGTTAATAAGAATGTATGGTATTCTATTGTTGAATTGTGACTAGTTTGTTAGCTTGAGGGTAACATATTAGTTTGTGGCTGTTAACATTTTAATATAAGGCAGATATTTAGCTATGCCTTATTTTTGCTGTAACCAAGTATGCATTGAATTCAGACAACACAGTATAGTACACCCCTATCTAGTAGTTCTATGACTTTTGGCTGATTATGTACAATTAAGCAAAAGGGTGTATTGCAAGGGACTGTTTCTTTAATGTAAAAGGCGCTCCTCAGTCTGGTGGAATTCTTTGGTCTGTGATGCTTTTGCGCAACGCAAAAGCAATATTTGCCATTCCTGAAGGGAACCTGGCCCACTATCATCTATCCATTTTCTCCTCCATCTCCTCTATTCTCTTGTGTACTCCCCTCATCTCTCCTCCGCAACAATGCCGCTGTCTGTCCTCTCCGGGCAGACTTTACCAGTAAGAGAGGAAGAAAGGCCCTGGCCGGTCCTAAGGGCAGAATGGACTAATCAAAAGACTATTGGAACCAGTCAGTTCGGGTCAGGAATACTAAACACATCTGTGCAGAAGGAAGGGATTTGTTTCCACAAGCAACACGCAGCCACAGTGTCTCTGTGTGTGTGTGTGTGTGTTTTAGGGCATAGAGGCCTGCTTTATCCACCACTGCAGCCTTGCACAGCTTATTTAAAGAGCTCTTATTTTAGTGATTTTTATACTGGCACCTGGTACAGAGACTTATTTAGTGCTGCTGGGCACTTGTGAAGATGTGCGGCCGTGAATGTGTGTGTGGACTGATATGAAGCCTTTATTGGGAGATTTTATGAGCCACAATGTCATTACTTTCTGCAGTCTGTTTATGCTGCCAGCCCAACCCTCTTTTACATAGTGAGTTATGTGATGGCAAGTGATTTATAGACTGAGTCAGTTAAAATGCATTAGATATACCTACTAAATAATTAAGAGGCATACCTTTAATTCTCTACTTTTGCACAAGAGCTACAAAGCTAATGTAGGCCTACTTGATTTAGTGGTATGTCCTTTATATCCCCATTCGTATGGATTAGCATCATGTAAACTGTATGCCTAAATCATCCCCCTTGCATCAAATAACGCACTCATAAAGCGTTACGGAGGCCGGGATGGTGGTCGCCACCCCACCTCATCCCCAACTCCCCATGAGCTGTGTGTGTGTGTGCGCATGCATTTGCACCTGTGTCAGCGATGGTTGCAAAGGGTTGTCCACAAACATTTGGCTATATAGTGTACCTTCCAAATATGGCAATTAGCAGGTAAGCTGAGATTTACCAAGTAGATGACGTTTCATCCAAGTGCCTGATGATCAGTATAATGAGGTTTCCGGTAGTTGATGCATTAGCCATTGCCAGCTACATTAGCCTCATAGCTCCAGTGCAGAGCTCTAGTTGCAGCAATATGTACTTTTCTCATTTCTAACTAGCATGCATGATGAGTTGATGGAGTTAGCATGGAAGATGATCATCACAACTCATCACATGTGATGTATTGCTGTGTGTGTAGATGGCAGGGCTGCAGGCTGGCAGGAAGATCTACTCCATCAACGAAGACCTAGTGTTCCTGAGGCCCTTCTCTGAGGTGGAGACCATGATCAACCAGTCGTTCTGCATACGCCGCTCTCTCAGGCTACTGGTGGCCACCAAGAACAAGGAGTGAGTTCCTCTGTATAGCTGTAACCTGATACATGCAGAAACACACACACACACACACACACACACACACACACACACACACACACACACACACTCTGTTCACACCTGCTGTACTGTAAACATTGTATGGCTGTAAAGTGATCTCGTTGTTGCTAGTACTATACCTAGGTGATGGGTGACATTAGAGTACTCACGCTGCAGATGATATGCCTATGTGCATACAGTGTTATTTAATCGTTCATGTAATAAACCCTTGGATATCTGGAATGGTAACTTTTCAGCAGTGATTAATTTTACTATGTTAATGCAACGAGATTTCACTCCAGCTTATATTCGTATTCATATGAATGAACCAATAGCAAATCGGTCACAAACATCCCACAAATTCTGTTGTAAAATGACTGTACCCTGCCTCCCCATGTAACACCGATCCTGTCACTAATCCCAGCTGAATGGAATTCATGAGAATTCCCATTCAGATTTTTTTAATTTTAGGGGGTTTGTCTTTGGGTTTGGTTTGTGTTTGGAAAACCAGGCAGCGGCTGCATAAATGGGGGAGCGTTTCAGGATGAGTGAACTCTCCCTGTACTCTTACACTGTTCTTTTCTTCTTCTGTCTGTTACTTGAAGACTCGTGAAGGTTCCAGACTGCAGAGACGGCCTGTCCTTCAAACTGAGCGGCTCCGCCCCTCCATATGTGCACGCCGTAAAGAAAGGTGAGCACTCCCTGCTGGTGTTTCAGAAACCGTCAGAAACAGACCTAGTGTGGTCCTCCTGTTCAGCAGGCTGTTTCTCTGTGCGTGTCTGTAGCTGGACGGCTGAAACGGCGAGCCTGATTTATCTTTCAGTGAATGATTTGTCTCTCTCACTCTTCATGTTCTTTGTTAATTTTATCTGGTTTTCCGCTGCAAATTAAAGCTACTGAAGACGCCAGCCGCTTGGTTCGCTGGTCACAGCAGTGAGTTCATTTAATGAAATCCTCCGCTCTTCTCCCGTACGAGGCCTTTAGTTTCATTTCCGCGTAAGGAGGTACATAATTGTGTTCTCTCCCCCTAACCTGTCAGGCAGATGTTCCGTGCCCTAAAAAAAGCTTTAAAAAGAGAGGGGGTGGGGGTGAGGGAGGGATCGAGATTCATGACAGAGACTGCTGTGCTCATGTGATAAACATCTGGGCCTCTAAAATCTCTCTTCAGCTCAACAATCAAGTTCGCGGCCCAAAATCTCTCCATATGTACCACTGTCTATAGATCTGCTGCAGGCCCTGAAACCTTAAGGTTAACCCCCAGCTTAGCGCTAGCTAGGCGTTTACAGAGACGCTACAGATTTATAGCAATATGATAATAGCTTTCACTGTGGAAACTGCCCCAGCATGTTACGCTTACTGCATCTGCAGACCATAAGCTATTCTCAAACATTCCAGCAAAGGGCAGAAATTAAACACACAGTTCTCTTTTCACAATCTAAAAACTATGAGGAAAGTCTACCCTCAAATCAGTCTTTTCATAGGATAAAATTGACGATGAGAGTAGCGTAAACTGGAAAGGGCCCTCAAACCGTGTCATGTGAGTTTATTATGACTGCAGGAGAAAGTGGAGAACTTTTCGTTTGTGAAGGGAGTGTTTGAGGCACGGTTTATGTACCGTCACATATTTGGCTTAGGGGAAGTATTTTTGGTACTTTTTTCAGGGAATTTTATGTGCTGTTGCTGTTCGGATTCCTTCAGGCTTTTTTGTGTTTAGGCTGCCGTGATTCGTTTTCTCCCTCGTCTCAAATGTATTTATTTTATTGTGGGTTACTTTACATCAGAATAAACCCAGACTGTTTCTTTATGTTCTACTGGGGCAGTTTTATGTGCTCCTTTGACCGTGTGAGAACATCCAGTGAGAGTTATAGGTATTCCTATTGGAATATTTTGGAAATTAGAATGTAGATCGGAATCATATTGATATCAACAGGTGCTTCAAATACTACCAACGTGCATTTTCCCAAGGAATGGTTGTGCAGCTTAAGTGGTTCCCTCTTTCATGCAGTTGCTTGACTATGGTGAAACTGTTGTTACTAGATGGTGGTTATGGTGTGGTTTAATGGTTGCCAGGGTGTTGCTAAGAGGTTGCTAATGGTTGCTGTGGTACCCCATGGTTGGTTACTGGTGTTATGAGTGTATTTGTATCATTTTGGCAGGGGAGTGGCACACTTCATTTCATGCATTCCTATGGGACAAAAAATCTGTAAAAATCTATGTGGAAATTGCTATGAGGAAACCTCATGGCTGATTAAAAAAAAAAGCTGCAACAGTCCCACTACCACTCCAACTATCTTGAGTTGGAACAGTGCTGATATCTCAAACTGTGAGAAGAGTTAAGTTGGGGGGGGACAAATATATATATATATACACACATATGTTGGATACCAATAATAATATAGTTGCTTTGCTTTTGCAATAATTTGCAATGTGCAACCAAAATGATTTGGCATTCGAACAATTAACCTATATATAACTATATCTGCATATCTATATATCTATAATATATTTATATATTTATAAATATATATTTACATATAATATCAATATATAACTGATATTTGTTTTTGGATTTTTTTCCTTTGGAAGAACAAAATATTGAGGTGACTGAACGTGCATCGGCCAACCACTCTTATATCAGTGTATCTGTCATTGCATGTGGGTGAATGTGTCTGTCCATATGCTCTGACCATTTCTCTTTGTGCATGTGTCTGTCTAGGGTCAGAGGCCGCAGCAGCCGGCCTACAGCCCGGTCAGTGTGTGCTCAAGGTGAACGGCGCCAACATGAGTCGCAGCAGCTATGAGGAGGTGCTGGAGCACTTTAGTAGTTATCGACCAGAAGAGGAGCAGCAGAAACTGGTGAGACCCTACACTCAAATTGTCGTTCATGTTCTAGCAGTGCATTCATGTGCCTGGATTTCTTTTTTTTTTTTTTTTTTTACCTTCTACAAAGCTACCAATTATGCAATTATGTATGTGCCTAGTTTGCCTGCTGGTTCTATATTGGAACCAATTGGTTATTATCATTATTACTTAACTAGTTACCTAGCTAATTGCTGTTGTCATTATTATTCTTATTATTAATAATACTTCTGTAGAGGACTTTCGTGTGCAGTACAGCGTGTCACATGATGTTATGTCTTCTCTCATCCGCTGTGTATATGCAGGGTTGTGGTCAGTGGGTGTATCGCGTTTATGACTATGTGGAGGAACAGGCGTTCAGCTCTTGCCTATCTGAAAACGGTTCAGATGCAGAGGAAAACGGCTGCTCTAATGGAGCAGGTACTGTGGTTGTGTGGGTGTGATGGTTGTGGTTGTGTGCATGTGTCTGTTGTGTTTTATTTATAGGCTCTGAAATGAGTATTCATCAGGTCAAACTGATGTACATACTATGCAGACACACAGACCCCACCCATATACAGCTGTTTACCTGTGAAACAATGAAGAGATTACATATTTAAAACTGGTGGCACTTAACGTACATTAAACTAAACCTCAATTTCCCCAAGCCTTAAACCTCCACCTTAACCCCAATCTCTTCCTCACACCAAATTCTAAACCCAGCCCTTTTTCTAATCTTAACCTTGATCTTGAATCTAGGGACTAAGGGACTAAAGTGTAATATCCAAATAAAGTGGGACCAGAACACTTCATCTATTAACACCTCTTGGCCTAGAAATTCTCTGTGGGCTATACAGAAATATTCCTTGCTTGCTCACTTGCAATATTCAAATACATATTATAAGTCTCCATTGTCTTACTTGGCATCTACATCGGAATTGCCTTGTTGACGTGGTGAATTGCTAAAAAACGTGATGACTACCGATTTCTTTATAGTGGTGGTGATGGCAATCAGGGGTCTAGACCAGTTAATTCTAACTCAGTCTTCTAAATTTTATATGTAATATAAATAGTTGTTCATAATTGAAAACCAGTGCTAAAGCCAAATAAATATGTGTGCTACTACTTGGACTATTTTACCACCTGCATGTTTCCCCTAGCCCTGAATGCACTTCATAAATGTTCTCAAAGACCTACCAGTACCTTTTGCAAGAGGTAACTTGGAGATATTGGGTGTCTAGTTCCCCATCATTGTAGACTGTTCTGACTCAATAGATATCTATAGAAAGACATGTTTCACACAGATCACTCTGAAACTCTTTGTTTATGTTATGATGTAATTCTGCAAAAATATAGAAAAATGACTAGACATCCCCTCTGAGGATCTGAATAGTGCATAGTCTACTAAACACCTGCCCCGTGTTGGTTCTCCCGATGTTCTAGACCCAGTAAGAAACCTGGAACTTCTCTCTTCTTGTCTGCAGATGCTCCGCTGGTCAATCTAATGGTGGACAACGTGCACTTGGAGCATGGTGTTGTGTACGAGTATGTAAGCACTGCCGGAATCAAGCACCACGTGCTGGAAAAGATGGTCGAACCCAAGGGCTGCTTCAGCCTGACAGCAAAGGTAACAAGTGGGAACGTTCAAGTTAAGAAAATATGGATTTTTCTTCTTCTTCAACAGTGTCTGTAACATCTGAAGCCCACAGGCAGTTTGGGAAGATAAAGGCAATAAGTGGAAACGATCATAAAAATAACCCTGAAGGAATTTGGATGGTGGCCACTGACATTCTTGCTGTGTAGTAGTGTAGCGCGTCTATCTGTTGCTTTTGGAGATTGTTTTCCCATTCAGCCATATCCATAACATCTGGATTTTCTGGGGGATATCTTTCAGATATTGGAGGCTTTCGCTAGAGATGACGACCATTTTGTGACCTGCTGCAGTCATCTGATTGCTCAGAGCGACCGAGTGGTGTCTATGCCACAGTACGAGTTCCGAAACATCTGTGACACCAAACTGGAGAGCATTCAGAGACGCATCTGCAGCTACCGACAGGTGACGGCGAGGAAATACATGAACTTTTATTATTGTTATTATTGTCATTTTGTTGTGCTATTTACATGAAATGACACAATTACATAGTAATTAAATAGCAGCTGCCTCTAAGACTACACGCACATTTCACTACATTCAAATCTTAATAAAGTAGAACATAATACTAAAAAAAACAACACCATCATTTGTAATTGATTGGAAGCTGAATTTTCCAACTGCAGCAGGCTGCTATTGTTGTTACCAATAAATTCAACTCCTTAGGGTTAAACCGTCCTTTGACTGTTGGCTGTTTCTTCCGTTTGTGTCTTTCTCAGTTTTCGGAGGAGCTGCACAATAAGGCTTCCCCCATGTTTAAGCAGGCCAGCACTAATTCACATGCTCTGAGCTGCATGGACTTCGTGCCCACCAACTGCCACTTAAACCTAATGCAGGTGTCCTGCCCCAAGAGCAGCACGTCAGCCGGCCGTGCCTTCAGCATTCGATTTGGACGCAAAAACTCCTTCTTTGGCCTGGACCCTGACCAAGGTCAGTCTTTATTTTGAGTGATACTTCAGTGAAAAGTCAAATTTACACCATTTTACCATTCTGGAACTGGATGATGTGCTGTTAGCGGAAAAAATTCTGGCCCTCTTTTTGAATGTGCAGCTTGACTCAAATATGTCTCCACAGTGCCTCCAGCAAACATATCTTGGGATAAAAGAAAAACTGTGTAAATTAGATTTGTCTTCCACTAAACCATGGCTTTCAGAAACACAATTGGATTGTAGCGCATTACATCTTTACCTTTTCTAAAGTCTAAACTGGTGTATGGACATGGCACAGAGGGACGCAAACCTGAATCGAACCCGTCTGTAGGCCAGTTTTCTTTTTAGACGTTTCAATTCACCAATGGCTATTAAAGCAATTAGCTAGATCGCATCCCCAGCACAAGGATTCCATTAAACAAATCTCCACTTTATGATAGTTCAGCGTCATAAAATAGTAATTAAACCATACAGTGGAAATCACGAGGGCCTCGTAAATTTCATGCCCTGCTGTAATGACTATTCCCACAGCAAATCAGAGCCTTTTTAAAGCTCTCAGCCTGCAATTGCCTCCATCAGCCTTCCATTACTGCTCCATTAGACCATGATGAGTGGCCCTCGGTGATGTCAGTCCACCAAGCCCCAGAGGACCACCCTTTTCCATTTCCTGCACCTTCGATGCAAGGATTTGTTTACATGTTTTTGACCACTTGATTTCTGCAAAACTGTGTCCAAACTGCTTGCTTGCTAATATCAGCCTTTTAGTGTCAGGTAAAAGAATCGCACACAAAATATCAACGTTCTCCAAATGTAGTTTAGCAGCGAAGACATCACTGTATGTGCAACTGTTTGTGGACACCCCTTAAAAATACATTTCAGCTACATTTCAGCTACTTTACATACATTCATACGTACATACATACATTCAGCTACTTTAAGTTGCACCCAGTTCTGACACAGATGTGCAAATGCACGCATGCACAGCTTGTCTAGTCCCTGTAGAGAAATATTGCCAATAGAGTAGTGAAACTGTGTCCTCTGGAATGATTGTGCTCCATCCAATACTTCTGGGATGAGTTGGAGAGTTGAGCATCCCAGTTTAAGTGAGGTGGTGATCATCCAACATCCTGAGCTCAGTAATGCTCTTGTCACTGAATGCAATCAGATCCTCACAGCAATGCTTCAAAATCTAGTAGAAAGCCTTCTCTGGACAGTAGAGACAGGTGCCCCAATAATACCCTTGAGAAAAAAAACATGAATGAGGAGGTGTCCCAATACTTTTGTCCTTATGGTGTATTTTGAATAGAAAGCCTGATGCTGTATGACATACTGTTACCTCTAAGTGGACAGAAGTACAATGCTTAGCTTTAACACAGTAGCAGCCTGCCTGTACTTCTGCGTTTCACACTCAGATTGCAGGTCACTGCTAGGATCTTTTAACAAGTAATGTTTGCCAGGTTCATGCTTACCCGGACATTCTCTGAATCAGGACATGATGCTCTGGATGAAAGAGCAGCTCATTTCTTTCTGAATCTTCTGCGAAGGACACTCCCACTAAACTACTCCCACTACATGTTGATCTTGCAAAAACTGGAAACTCCACAATGAAAACAATAGCTTTACAAGCCATGCTGTGCAGCTTTTGTGCAGAAGCAACCATGCTCACATGCAGGGTCGAGTTTTGTCACTTCTCATTATAACCATAACCGAAATCCACTTCCATGACGTTCCCAGTCTCCTAACTAAACTAAAAACCACGTCACAGAAATGTGCCCCGTTGCTGCCAGTCATCTAGACATCGCTTCTTCCTCGCCAGCTACCCTGGGAATTCAGCTCCGTCTTGTGTTCACACTTAACATCCATACAATTCAGTTACTGTTAGATTCCTGGGTAAAAGTGCATGTGTGAACGGGGCTTACGTGTTTATAGGGGAGGTGTTCGTTTACGTTCTGAATGTTAGATGTTTTTTCCTGTAGCTCATATACAGACCATGCAAACTGAGGCTGTTCTCCATCTGTCTGCAGTTTCTGACAGCACCTGCCTGCAGCGTCTGCCGCTCCAGACGCCGCCAGGGCGGAGCTGCACCAGCCGCATTGTTTTAGGTCCTCTTCGCAGTCTTTTAGGTCTATTTTCGAGCACTTCTCCTCACATCTGTTTGGCAGTTGTGCCACGGCCAGAGATGCTTGGAATTCCTCTGAAGCTGGAGCTCGCCAGGCCTCCTGGGCTATGGCTTCATGACTATGGAGATGCTGCTCCACTGCATTAGGAGTTTTTCCAGGCTGTGATGCTGAGTTTTCCTGTTTTAATGAAGTCTAAAGAGGCAGTAGTGAAAAAGCAAACTATTGGAGCATATGGTCTTGCAGCAGTGAGCCAGTACCACCACTGTATACTTACCCAGTAGTGTTTTTTATTGCTCTGAGGATTTGTTTACATTCAGCAACAAGCGTTAGTGAGGTCTGGATGTTGGATGATCGTCACCAATCTCATCCCCAGCTCCCCAACTCATCCCAAAAGGATTGGATAGAGCACCAACCATCATTCTAGAGAACACAGTTCCACTGCTCCACAGCTCAATGCTGGGGGGCTTTATACCCCTCTAGCCCACACCTGACACTAAGAGTGCCTCTTAGCCAAACACATTGCAGTATCTGAACTTACAGTAGGAATACAAAAAAATTGTTCATCACATTTGAGCTCATCTGTCATACTCTTCAGTTTGATCTCCCTCTGCCCACTCGTTCATTTGTTTCCCACCGTGTTTTCCTTTTTGCTCTAATGGCACTCATTCCCTTCCGTTGGCACTTAATTTCACTTCCTTTCAGCATTTTAGGTCCAAGAGCTCCATTTCATCCTCTCCCTATTTCCTGTTTTCCTTTGTACTTTAATCTTGACTGTGTCTTCAGAGCAGCATTCATCTGAACTTGATTAGCGTTGACTGATCTTGCCTTGAAACTTCCTCCTCTTCCCTCCGCAGCAAATCTGAACCCCATGTCCCACACGGTACACTGTGTGACCAGCATGGCTGCTCCATCCTGGAGCTGCCGCGGCCTGGACGAGGAGCTGGAAGGAGGAGAGGGGGGCGTGGAGGCCGGCAGGAGACGGACACAAGAAGAAGGAGGCCTGAGCTTTCTCCTCAAGCACGAGGACACGGAGACCCAGGACAACTACATCTGCCTCTACAACCGGCTGGAGGTCGCCGTCAGGGAGATGAAGCTCTATGTGGCTCAGATTGACGTGTATGTAGCAGTGATGTCATAAATGTTAAACACATTCATTTCAGAGATGTAGTCTGAGGAAAAGTCTGATGTGTGTTTTCCATTCTAGGACACCTTCAGTCTTTTCTCTCACACTGGAGGTTTCAAATTTTATTTAAGACCAGCAGCGCGTCAGAGCATCACAGCAGAGCATAACACTTCGGTTTCGGTGCTGATAAAGGCTGTATGTATGTGGAAGTTCCACGGCAGTCCTGAAAGTTACTCAGGACTTTCAGAACTTTTGCATAATTAAAGAGTAAAGAAAGTCATTCAGAGTGTTTTGATGTGAAATATGCCATTCTCAAGAAGCTTACAGTGTCAGAATCATTCCCATCACCACCGCTGTGAACAGGACGTCCAAAGTGTTTAATGCCTCTAAAAGCTACATCACAGAAAGCTGAAACATTGTTTTATAATAGTTTTGCACTGAACTGTAGTTTCTCAATGTTATTAAAGGCAGAGAAATACATGCATGGTGCTGTAACACAACATATGAGCCCACACTAACACAGGTTACACTATTTTACTATCATTAGTATCCCACCTGTGGTTTTGGTTGCTATTTATAATGATTATATTTGTGCTACAGTTGTTCTAGACTCCTGAGTTCACAATCACTGTAAAGAAATATGAGTCTGCAAATTCTTCTACAGTAAACTCTCTTACATCAAACCTTGTTTATATCTTAACCACTGAATAAGCTGGAAATTTAGGAAACTGAAAGGAATTCCCCTGAGTTTTTTGACCTTCTTCTTTGGTATTTCTCAGGTTGTTTGTTTTTTCAAGGTGAAAGGGGTTTTTACATTTCTGTGAGTCATTTTGTTTCTGAATACTGAATACATTAGTATGTGTTTAGGTTTGACTGGGTCATATCAAGCCAATTTCCCAGACCAATATTAAGTTAGCTCCCATGCCGAAATTAAGCTAAAATGGGACACTAAAGGTGATCATGTCTGACGAAATACTTTTGGGATGAGGGACTGTGTATGTGTATGTATATTTTTACAGACCCATCTCTTCAGCTCAGCCCACACTTACCTTTCCATTAACTGTCCAGTTGGGAAAGAACTGAGGGACATTCTGTTCACAGCCCATATGTATTTTTTTAACATTCACATCACAATGCTTTCTTACTTTGGTTAAAGTAGCACTCTGAACTGAAATGATACGTCAGATGTTTATTTTTGTTGTGGGCTGGGCTTAACCTTGGCCAGACTGGCTAGTCTGAAGTGTAGGCTACGATACATGTACAATACAAGTCTGAGGGATAATGAGAGCTTATGTGTCTATCTGTCTGCATGGCTAAACCTACACTAGTAGCTGCCTTGTAGCTGCCTTCTCCCCCCCTCCCGGCCCAGCTGTGCGGCAGAAGCCGACAAAGTGTTTGTGTCCGTTTAATACTGGGGTGTGTCTCCGCCACACCAGAGAATAGAGAGGCCCACCACCCACCTCTCTGTTCTACTTCTCGTTCCCACTTCAGGAAGCCTTTTCTGAAAGTCTAAAAATATTTATGGGCAGGGAAGGCCCAGCTGAGGCTAAAGCCATAACACTGCACAGCGGAGGGGGAGACCGTTATCCTGCCACTCCCTTCTGTCATTCTCCTGTTTATTTCGATAACCCATGCTGAAGGAAATGCTGCTTAATGTGGCTAATAGGATGTGATGTGATTTTCAGTTTGCAACCCAGTGCAGCTAATGAAGTAAGCTGATTGTGATTCTGATAAAAAATGGACAAAGTGGTGGGTTCCTTTACTTGTTAGCAACATTAGGCTCATGCTTACAGTGCCAAACTGCGGTAGCACGGTTACACCAAACATTCCAGACTGTTGCTTTAACATGATGCTCACTGCAGTGTCTATTTGTGTTTCCTTTTTAACTGTAGGCTTCTGTCGTCCATCACTGGGCCCATCCAGCCTCAGGGCTCAGAGCCCCCATCTTTCGACAGCGTGCCCCCTACCTCCCCAAGCCACGAGGAGCCAAATCAAAGCAAGAGAGTGTGCTTCAAAGTGAACGAGGACGACCAGGAGGACTCCGGACACGACACCATGAGCTACAGAGACTCTTATAGGTGAGACACACACAGATCGACAATAATGCCTTGAATGGTTGTAGATGCTGTTCTCGTAGGCTAGGTTTGGTTCTTTGGGGAAGAGACTTGATTAGATATTTGAAATGGGGAGGAGCGAGCAGCCCCTGAAACTGAGTAGTAGGGTTCTGGTTGTTTGTTGTGTTTGTAGAATTGAACCCAGGTATGTTTTGAGCTGAATAAGGGAATGTTGACTGTAAGCTGCAGAGTGGAGCTTGTGTGAGAAGCTTAAAACCACAGACAGGCTCGGGTTCCTGCTCCAGTGCTGCTTCGTGGCTGCTCCTTCTGTGGAACAGATGGTTTTTAAAGCAGATACCCTCTTGACTTCTGATGCTCCACTACTCTCCAATACTGTTAACTCTTAAGCCCTGAGGGGTTTCTCACTTTCACTACATAAATTCTGTCAAAACGTATCTATTCATTAATTGTCCAATAGAAAAAAAGGGACAATTTTTATCTGGAGCTCATGTTATCTGGCTAAAGCTCCAGTTTGAGCTGGATTAGTTTGACGAGGGCAGGTGCTATCATTTATAAGGGGTTACTGATGAGGGCCATAGTTGAATTCTGTCTGCCAAGTAATAAACCCAGAGCCCTGAAATAGTCGTAGCCTGGTCTGAGCACTTGCTAATACATGTGGAATCTAGGTTTTTTATAGAATCCACTAGGGGTCGGGGGAAAAAATCAGTTCTTAGCTGCATCTTGTGGACGTGGATGATTCTGAGTCGACTCTCAAATGTCCCAAAAATCACTTTTCTAAATGTTGATTGAAAACTTAAAAGCGTAAGTGCAGCACCTGGACTGCCTGTAGCACTCAAATAACAGAGATATAAGGTGGATGAGTGCGACGTATTACTACACTTTCCCAGTGCAGCCTCACTGCAAAACCTTCTAGTTCTACATCACTTCCATTGGTTTAATGATAAATGTATAAAAAAAAAAATCTAATTGAAATCTAATCATGAGGTGCCTAGAAATTCCAATAATCCACTCATTGCCAGTGTCACTGGCAGCAACACAACTTGAAAGCATGATAGATCCACCATTATGCTTTATAGTTGGCAGGGCCTTCTTTTCATGAAATGCAGATTCTTTGCTGACTGTGTCCAAAGAGTTCAATTTTGACTTCAGTAGCCCACCACACTTTCCACAACTCATCTGGCTTGTCTAGATGTTTTGTTGTATTGGTAAGGTTTCCTTCTTTTTTTCATCAAATTTAGATCATCATAAAATATCTCCCCTTTATCTTAACACAATGTTTAAACGTTAAGAATCTACAGCTACAGGACCGAAGTCCTCTGCTTGTTTTGCTAAGCAGGCTTGAAGGCTGCTTCAAAGCTTGTGCACTGTGGGGGATCTATAGGAGGTTTACGATTTCAGACATCCCCTTTTGTTATCTTACTGTTGTTAGTCCCTGCTTGTGGCTGACACCTTTGGGGTCGCCCGGAGCTGCTGGTTTGCGTAAAGCATTGCTCAGACTGACCACTAACAGTAGACTGACTGCAGACTGCAGGGCTAAATGACTGGCTGAGTGTGCACTCTCTTCCATTATACAGCCATCACCCATAAAAAGCGGCTACTTTCAGAGCGGGTGAGCTCATACAGTAGAGCTCCACTTACACAACCCAGAACTGATGTCAGCTTTCGGGGCAACGCGTGGAGGGGGAAAAACACTTTTGCCGTTATTTATGTGCAAGTGAAACAGACTGGTGGGATGCAGGATTTGAACCCCCCCCACCCACCCACTGCATTCTCATTCTGCGTCTCACTTTCTTGATTAGTCGCTGTCTCACTCTTGCTGTCTTGCAGTAACTCTCTTGAATGTGTCTGTATGTGTACACACACCCATACACACATACACATTTGCATGAATTCATAAATACATGCTCCTTCCCTCTTCGGGTAGGGTGAGCAGGGTAGGGTAACCTGCTGAGATGCTTCCATTCTTGGTGTGTGGTGTTTAAGTAATTGTGGCCTGTACTCCCCAGCCCTGACTACTCTGTGATTCTATAATGTGTAGCTATATGGAGAGAACTGCCCTTAACCTCATATGACATCTGACCAAAAGCATTCCACAGCCCAGTTTGCTTCCAGGGCTTTCCCCTTCATTACTCCTCAACCTTTTAGTTTAAACTCAGCTCACAGTGCTTGTCTATTCAGTCTTGGTGTTTATTGACAGTTCAGTTACAGGAGTAATGGTTCTTGAAGCAGGTTATTCAGTCTATGCTCTTTTTCAACCACTAAGTAAAGCCCTGCTCATATTTGCAATGTTCGTTATATGGACAAAAGTATTGGGACACCTGCACATTCATCATTTCTTTCAAAATTATTAAAATTTTCGGGTATTAAAAAGAGATTATCCTGCTTTTGTTGGGGTCTCTACTGTCCAGGGAAGGCTTTTTGCTAGATTTTGGAGCATTGCTTTGAGGATTAGAGGACATTTGTCGACTAAAGCTAATCCTTTAACTCCAGAAATCACAAACTTATGAATCTCTATGTCTTATCAAGCCTCATCAGTCACTGATATAAATGATTTGTTAAATATTAGAATCAGTTCTTGCGATTTAAGGGTTAAATGATATTTTGATGGAAGGGGAGTGATGAGTAAATTAGTAAATAAGTTAGAGGTGAACCCCAGTATAACCAGGTGATGTTTCTTTTGTGTTTCAGTGAGTGCAACAGTAACAGGGACTCAGTGCTGTCCTACACAAGCGTCCGGAGCAACAGCTCGTATCTGGGGAGTGATGAGATGGGCTCAGGTGAGACGTCATGCTTACTGGACATGAGTCCTTCTGACAGTAGATATGATTAATTTACCACATGAGTCAGAGTGAATGTGTGCTGATTTTAGGAGATGAGCTGCCGTGTGACATGCAGATTCCCCTGGACAAACAGGACAAGCTCCATGGCTGTCTGGAACATCTTTTTAATCAGGTATGAACATTAGTCTATTGGTTCTCAAGCCAGTTCTTAAACAGGAGACTCAGTTTTCTGCTGTCCTCATGTATTGCGAGTTGGGTTGGAGAAAATAGATGGACATTCCTGAGCACTGGTTGAAAACCCTTTGTATTAATCCATTTTATTTGTATACCTGAGCTGAGTGTGTTAATACATAGCTGGTCAGAAATTTGATTGATTGATTGTTTGTTTTTGTTTGTTTTCTACTTCACTCTCACTCACTATCCTTCTGTTCTTTTTTTCCTATGTTCGTTTCTTTCCCTTGTTCTCTCACATTACAGGGTGCTCTCTCACATTTCCCCCTCACCCACCCTCTCAGATCTTCCACACTTTAACCTTTGACTTTTGCCCTCTGCCCTCTGATCTCTGGACCCTGCCACTGCTGGTAGAACTTTCCAGATTTCCCACTCTTAAAGAAAGAGTCTGGCACTACCAGGCTAATATAGCTAACAAGTAATTAAGGCTTAAACATGATTATAAACTGCATGCATAAATACACACACACACGCGCGCGCACACACACACACACACACACACTTGCCTCAAACCACATCAAATATCAAAAAAGCAGTCTTCAGTAGACCTGCTTATTTACAAATAAGATGCTTTTAGCCAGACACACATTTTTAGACATTTAGGTTGCTTTGAGAAATGAGTGTGATTAAAAATGTTAGGAGTGTTAGATGTCTTGCCCAAGGGCTCTTTTTAGTATTACTTGGTGTTCTTGGGTTCCTGGGCAGGGACTCAAACTCCAGTCTGTCACTCATAGGGCAACAGTGTTACCCACCACGGCAGTGGTCACAACCCCTACTCCTGGAGATCTTACCTTCCTCCAGACTTTAGCTCCAACACTAATCGACCCCACCTGAGCTGTCTAATTATTGCCTTCAGGAATGCTTGATTTGCTACATAAGCTGTGTTAGATTAGGCTTAGTGGTGAAACCCTCAGGCCCCTAGATCTTCAGGAGGAGGGTTGGTGAGCACTGTGGTAAACGGTTTTTGACATTATGCCATATTGTCAGCTACACACTAAAGGGTTCTTTAACTTGTACAAAACTCTGAAGAACACTTTAACCAAGCAAAGAACCAAGTATTAAAGGGTCCTTTGAATTGTCATGGTTCTAAATAAAGTTGTTTGCTGTACTGAAGAACATCTGAAGAGCATAAGCAATTCTTATTAACAACCTGATGTGGTTTCAGGTGATCAGGAGTGTTATTAGCTATAAGCAAAAAATGTTTTTTTTTGACTTGTAAGAACAGGAAAACTCATTCTGATGCTATATAGAATCATTTGCATATATAGAAGAACTATCTGAATGAGGTTTTCATTTAACCAGGCAAAGAACCATTTAAGCATTCAACCTGCCCTGGTTCTATATAGAGCCATTGCTTTTACTAAAGAACCCTTATACAGAAGCAAACCTCAGCAGCAAACACCTTTTTATTTTTTGCTGAACTACTACATTAAAGGCCCACGTGTTCAGTGTTTCCAGCTGCAGAGAGCTGTTTTATCTCAGACTGTGGAGGTGTGGACGGACCCGGGTCAGGCCGGGCTTAGTGAAGGGAGGATTCTGTAGCATTTGACTGTGTGTCTTTCATGTTCAGGTGGACTCCATCAACAGCCTCCTGAAAGGGCAGGTCATGAGCAAAGCCTGCGAGGAAACCAAGCATTTCCACCCTGACCACAGCCAGCCAGGTACCTCCCAGAACAGCACAGCGCTGCCATGGGTGTGTGTGTTCTATGTTTAGACCCGTGTGTGTGTGTGTCTGTGTATGAGAGAGAGAGATCGGTCATTACTACTCTCTGAAGTTCAGCACGGCAACAGCCCTTTTCTCTGTCTCGCCTCGTGTGTGTTAGTGTTTCTGTAGCCTGAGTGTGTGTGAGTGCACATGTGTCTGTGTTTGTCATTTTGATTATCAAAATTAAAGCCAGTTCAACAATGGAAGCGTTGAGCAGCGAATGCCTTTGTATTGACTCGTAGAAGTCACGCATTTGTCTGTGTGTGTGTTTGTACATGTGTGTCCCTGTCATTGACCGCAGACATGAGCGCTTCATCTTCCAGCCCTCAGTGTGCTTATAACACACTCATACACACACACACACACACACACACACACACACAAACTCTTTCATTTGAGCTTGAATGGCCTTCATTATGACCATGACTGTGTCTCACACCTACTCGGCAGAATTCCGCCACACAGACGACTGGACGGCACGCTGCAGATACATCCTACACAAGAACATCCAGGAGGACCCTTGGAACCTGCCCAGCTCCATCAAAAACCTAGTGGACAGTCTGCATCGCTTTGTAGAGGGTGTGTGGAGAACCTGAGGTTTTGTTTAGCTTGTAATGTGCAGTTTTTAGTTACAGCATTTGTTCATGTTTTTATATGTAAATATGTTTCAGATGGGAGAAATCAGCTCTTGTTGGCCTTGCTGAAATGCACAGGTATGTGGATCATTTGTTAATTAATTTTGGATGATCGATCAACTTCTGTTAAAGAAAGCCTTAGAGAAAAAATGAAGTGGGCCCAGTTAGGCCCAAACCCCAATTATAATCAGTAAGCCAAGACATATTTGATATCTGATATTTGTTTTTTGTAGTTTTGCAATGGAACCACCAGGCTAATAAAGCAATGGAAGTAAAGTAATGACTAACAGTTATATGTTGCAT